>NC_089861.1:130000-415000 GCF_036373705.1 Amia ocellicauda
GTGTGTGTGTGTGTGTGTGTGTGTGTGTGTGTGTGTTAACCCCAGTCTGGGTGTGTGTGTGTTAACCCCAGTCTGGGTGTGTGTGTGTGTGTGTGTGTGTTAACCCTAGTCTGGGGGTGGGTGTGTGTGTGTTAACCCCAGTCTGGGGGAGTGTATGTATGTGTGTGTGTGTGTGTGTGTGTTAACCCCAGTCTGGGTGTGTGTGTGTGTGTGTGTTAACCCCAGTCTGGGGTGTGTGTGTTAACCCCAGTCTGGGGGTGTGTGTGTGTGTGTGTTAACCCCAGTCTCGGGGTGTGTGTGTGTGTGTGTGTGTGTTAACCCCAGTCTGGGTGTGTGTGTGTGTGTGTGTGTGTTAACCCCAGTCTGGGGGTGTGTGTGTGTGCGTGTGTTAACCCCATACTGGGTGTGTGTGTGTGTGTGTGTGTGTGTGTTAACCCCAGTCTGGGTGTGTGTGTGTGTGTTAACCCCAGTCTTGGTGTGTGTGTGTGTTAACCCCAGTCTGGGGGTGTGTGTGTGTGTGTGTTAACCCCAGTCTGGGGGTGGGTGTGTGTTAATCCCAGTCTGGGGGAGTGTATGTATGTGTGTGTGTGTGTGTGTGTGTGTGTGTTAACCCCAGTCTGGGGGTGTGTGTGTGTGTGTGTGGGTGTGTGTGTGTGTGTTAACCCCAGTCTGGGGGTGTGTGTGTGTGTGTTAACCCCAGTCTGTGTGTGTGTGTGTGTGTGTGTGTGTTAACCCCAGTCTGTGTGTGTGTGTGTGTGTGTGTGTGTGTGTGTGTGTTAACCCCAGTCTGTTTGTGTGTGTGTGTGTGTGTGTTAACCCCAGTCTGGGTGTGTGTGTGTGTGTGTGTGTGTGTGTGTGTTAACCCCAGTCTGTGTGTGTGTGTGTGTGTGTGTGTGTGTGTGTTAACCCCAGTCTGTGTGTGTGTGTGTGTTAACCCCAGTCTGTGTGTGTGTGTGTGTTAACCCCAGTCTGGGTGTGTGTGTGTGTGTGTGTGTTAACCCCAGTCTGGGTGTGTGTGTGTTAACCCCAGTCTGGGTGTGTGTGTGTGTGTGTGTGTGTGTGTGTTAACCCCAGACTGGGGTTGTGTGTGTGTGTGTGTGTGTGTGTGTTAACCCCAGTCTGGGTGTGTGTGTGTTAACCCCAGTCTGGGTGTGTGTGTGTGTGTGTGTGTGTGTGTGTTAACCCCAGTCTGGGGGTGGGTGTGTGTGTGTTAACCCCAGTCTGGGGGAGTGTATGTATGTGTGTGTGTGTGTGTGTGTGTTAACCCCAGTCTGGGTGTGTGTGTGAGTTAACCCCAGTCTGGGGTGTGTGTGTTAACCCCAGTCTGGGGTGTGTGTGTTAACCCCAGTCTGGGGGTGTGTGTGTGTGTGTGTTAACCCCAGTCTCGGGGTGTGTGTGTGTGTGTGTGTGTTAACCCCAGTCTGGGTGTGTGTGTGTGTGTGTGTGTGTTAACCCCAGTCTGGGGGTGTGTGTGTGTGCGTGTGTTAACCCCATACTGGGTGTGTGTGTGTGTGTGTGTGTGTGTGTGTGTGTGTGTTAACCCCAGTCTGGGTGTGTGTGTGTGTGTGTGTTAACCCCAGTCTGGGTGTGTGTGTGTGTGTGTGTGTTAACCCCAGTCTTGGTGTGTGTGTGTGTTAACCCCAGTCTGGGTGTGTGTGTGTGTTAACCCCAGTCTGGGGGTGTGTGTGTGTGTGTGTGTGTGTGTGTTAACCCCAGTCTGGGGGTGGGTGTGTGTTAATCCCAGTCTGGGGGAGTGTATGTATGTGTGTGTGTGTGTGTGTGTTAACCCCAGTCTTGGTGTGTGTGTGTGTTAACCCCAGTCTGGGGGTGTGTGTGTGTTAACCCCAGTCTTGGTGTGTGTGTGTGTTAACCCCAGTCTTGGTGTGTGTGTGTGTTAACCCCAGTCTGGGGGTGTGTGTGTGTGTGTTAACCCCAGTCTGTGTGTGTGTGTGTGTGTGTTAACCCCAGTCTGGGGGAGTGTATGTATGTGTGTGTGTGTGTGTGTGTGTTAACCCCAGTCTGGGTGTGTGTGTGTTAACCCCAGTCTGGGTGTGTGTGTGTTAACCCCAGTCTGGGGGTGTGTGTTAACCTCAGTCTGTTTGTGTGTGTGTGTGTGTGTGTGTGTGTTAACCCCAGTCTGGGTGTGTGTGTGTGTTAACCCCAGTCTGGGTGTGTGTGTGTGTTAACCCCAGTCTGTGTGTGTGTGTGTGTGTGTGTGTGTTAACCCCAGTCTGTGTGTGTGTGTGTGTTAACCCCAGTCTGTGTGTGTGTGTGTGTTAACCCCAGTCTGTGTGTGTGTGTGTGTTAACCCCAGTCTGTGTGTGTGTGTGTGTGTGTGTTAACCCCAGTCTGGGTGTGTGTGTGTGTGTGTGTGTGTGTGTGTGTGTGTTAACCCCAGTCTGGGTGGGTGTGTGTGTGTGTGTGTGTGTGTGTGTGTTAACCCCAGACTGGGGTTGTGTGTGTGTGTGTGTGTGTGTGTGTGTGTGTGTGTGTGTGTGTGTGTGTGTGTGTTAACCCCAGTCTGGGTGTGTGTGTGTTAACCCCAGTCTGGGTGTGTGTGTGTGTGTGTGTGTGTTAACCCCAGTCTGGGGGTGGGTGTGTGTGTGTTAACCCCAGTCTGGGGGAGTGTATGTATGTGTGTGTGTGTGTGTGTGTGTGTGTTAACCCCAGTCTGGGTGTGTGTGTGTGTTAACCCCAGTCTGGGTGTGTGTGTGTTAACCCCAGTCTCGGGGTGTGTGTGTGTGTGTGTGTGTGTTAACCCCAGTCTGGGGGTGTGTGTGTGTGTGTGTGTGTTAACCCCAGTCTGGGGGTGTGTGTGTGTGCGTGTGTTAACCCCATACTGGGTGTGTGTGTGTGTGTGTGTGTGTGTGTTAACCCCAGTCTGGGTGTGTGTGTGTGTGTGTGTGTGTTAACCCCAGTCTTGGTGTGTGTGTGTGTGTTAACCCCAGTCTTGGTGTGTGTGTGTGTTAACCCCAGTCTGGGGGTGTGTGTGTGTGTGTGTGTTAACCCCAGTCTGGGGGTGGGTGTGTGTTAATCCCAGTCTGGGGGAGTGTATGTATGTGTGTGTGTGTGTGTGTGTTAACCCCAGTCTTGGTGTGTGTGTGTGTTAACCCCAGTCTGGGGGTGTGTGTGTGTGTTGGTGGGTGTGTGTGTGTGTGTTAACCCCAGTCTTGGTGTGTGTGTGTGTTAACCCCAGTCTTGGTGTGTGTGTGTGTTAACCCCAGTCTGGGGGTGTGTGTGTGTGTGTTAACCCCAGTCTGGGTGTGTGTGTGTGTGTGTGTGTGTGTGTGTGTGTTAACCCCAGTCTGGGTGTGTGTGTGTGTGTGTGTGTTAACCCCAGTCTTGGGGGGGTGTGTGTGTGTTAACCCCAGACTGGGGTTGTGTGTGTGTGTGTGTGTTAACCCCAGTCTGGGGGAGTGTATGTATGTATGTGTGTGTGTGTGTGTGTTAACCCCAGTCTTGGTGTGTGTGTGTGTTAACCCCAGTCTGGGGGTGTGTGTGTGTGTGTGTGTGGGTGTGTGTGTTAACCCCAGTCTGGGTGTGTGTGTTAACCCCAGTCTGGGGGTATGTGTGTGTGTGTGTGTGTTAACCCCAGTCTATGTGTGTGTGTGTGTGTGTGTGTGTGTGTGTGTTAACCCAGTCTGGGTGCGTGTGTGTGTGTGTGTGTTAACCCAGTCTGTGTGTGTGTGTGTGTTAACCCAGTCTGTGTGTGTGTGTGTGTGTGTGTGTTAACCCAGTCTGTGTGTGTGTGTGTGTGTGTTAACCCCAGTCTGGGTGTGTGTGTGTGTGTGTGTGTTAACCCCAGTCTGGGGGTGTGTGTGTGTGTGTGTTAACCCCAGTCTCGGGGTGTGTGTGTGTGTGTGTGTGTGTTAACCCCAGTCTGGGTGTGTGTGTGTGTGTGTGTGTTAACCCCAGTCTGGGGGGTGTGTGTGTGTGTGTGTTAACCCCAGACTGTGTGTGTGTGTGTGTGTGTGTTAACCCCAGTCTGGGTGTGTGTGTGTGTGTGTGTTAACCCCAGTCTGGGGGTGTGTGTTAACCCCTGTCTGTGTGTGTGTGTGTGTGTGTGTGTGTTAACCCCAGTCTGGGGGTGTGTGTGTGTGTGTTTGTGTGTGTGTGTGTGTTAACCCCAGTCTGGGGTGGGTGTGTGTTAATCCCAGTCTGGGGGAGTGTATGTATGTGTGTGTGTGTGTGTGTGTGTTAACCCCAGTCTTGGTGTGTGTGTGTGTTAACCCCAGTCTGGGTGTGTGTGTGTGTTAACCCCAGTCTGGGTGTGTGTGTGTGTTAACCCCAGTCTGGGTGTGTGTGTTAACCCCAGTCTGTGTGTGTGTGTGTGTGTGTGTGTGTTAACCCCAGTCTGTGTGTGTGTGTGTGTGTGTGTGTTAACCCCAGTCTGTGTGTGTGTGTGTGTGTTAACCCCAGTCTGGGTGTGTGTGTGTGTGTGTGTGTGTGTGTGTTAACCCCAGTCTGTGTGTGTGTGTGTGTGTGTTAACCCCAGTCTGGGGGAGTGTATGTATGTATGTGTGTGTGTGTGTGTGTGTGTGTGTGTGTGTGTTAACCCCAGTCTGGGTGTGTGTGTGTTAACCCCAGTCTGGGTGTGTGTGTGTTAACCCCAGTCTGGGGGTGTGTGTTCACCTCAGTCTGTTTGTGTGTGTGTGTGTGTGTGTTAACCCCAGTCTGGGTGTGTGTGTGTGTGTGTGTGTGTGTGTGTGTGTGTGTTAACCCCAGTCTGGGTGTGTGTGTGTGTTAACCCCAGTCTGGGGGTGGGTGTGTGTGTGTGTGTGTGTGTGTGTGTGTGTGTGTGTTAACCCCAGTCTGTGTGTGTGTGTGTGTGTGTGTGTGTGTGTGTGTGTGTTAACCCCAGTCTGTGTGTGTGTGTGTGTTAACCCCAGTCTGTGTGTGTGTGTGTGTTAACCCCAGTCTGGGTGTGTGTGTCTGTGTGTGTGTTAACCCCAGTCTGGGTGTGTGTGTGTGTGTGTGTGTTATCCCCAGTCTGTGTGTGTGTGTGTGTGTGTGTGTGTGTGTGTGTGTGTTAACCCCAGTCTGGGTGTGTGTGTGTTAACCCCAGTCTGGGTGTGTGTGTGTTAACCCCAGTGTGGGGGTGTGTGTGTGTGTGTGTGTGTGTGTGTGTTAACCCCAGACTGGGGTTGTGTGTGTGTGTGTGTGTTTGTGTGTGTGTGTGTGTGTGTGTGTGTTAACCCCAGTCTGGGTGTGTGTGTGTTAACCCCAGTCTGTGTGTGTGTGTGTGTGTGTTAACCCCAGTCTGGGGGTGGGTGTGTGTGTGTTAACCCCAGTCTGGGGGAGTGTATGTATGTGTGTGTGTGTGTGTGTGTTAACCCCAGTCTGTGTGTGTGTGTGTGTTAACCCCAGTCTGGGGGTGTGTGTGTGTGTGTGTGTTAACCCCAGTCTCGGGGTGTGTGTGTGTGTGTGTGTGTTAACCCCAGTCTGGGTGTGTGTGTGTGTGTGTGTGTGTTAACCCCAGTCTGGGGGTGTGTGTGTGTGCGTGTGTTAACCCCATACTGGGTGTGTGTGTGTGTGTGTGTGTGTGTGTGTTAACCCCAGTCTGGGTGTGTGTGTGTGTGTGTGTTAACCCCAGTCTGGGTGTGTGTGTGTGTGTGTGTTAACCCCAGTCTTGGTGTGTGTGTGTGTTAACCCCAGTCTGGGTGTGTGTGTGTGTTAACCCCAGTCTGGGGGTGTGTGTGTGTGTGTGTGTGTGTGTTAACCCCAGTCTGGGTGTGTGTGTGTGTGTGTGTGTGTTAACCCCAGTCTGGGTGTGTGTGTGTGTTAACCCCAGTCTGTGTGTGTGTGTGTGTGTGTGTGTGTTAACCCCAGTCTGGGGGAGTGTATGTATGTGTGTGTGTGTGTGTGTGTGTGTGTTAACCCCAGTCTTGGTGTGTGTGTGTTAACCCCAGTCTTGGTGTGTGTGTGTTAACCTCAGTCTGGGTGTGTGTGTGTGTGTGTGTGTGTGTTAACCCTAGTCTGGGTGTGTGTGTGTTAACCCCAGTCTGGGTGTGTGTGTGTGTTAACCCCAGTCTGGGGGTGGGTGTGTGTGTGTGTGTGTGTGTGTGTGTGTTAACCCCAGTCTTGGTGTGTGTGTGTGTTAACCCCAGTCTGGGTGTGTGTGTGTGTTAACCCCAGTCTGGGTGTGTGTGTGTGTTAACCCCAGTCTGGGTGTGTGTGTTAACCCCAGTCTGGGTGTGTGTGTTAACCCCAGTCTGGGTGTGTGTGTGTGTGTGTTAACCCCAGTCTGTGTGTGTGTGTGTGTGTGTGTGTTAACCCCAGTCTGTGTGTGTGTGTGTGTGTGTGTGTTAACCCCAGTCTGTGTGTGTGTGTGTGTGTGTGTGTGTGTTAACCCCAGTCTGTGTGTGTGTGTGTGTGTGTGTGTGTGTTAACCCCAGTCTGTGTGTGTGTGTGTGTGTGTGTGTGTGTGTTAACCCCAGTCTGGGTGTGTGTGTGTGTGTGTGTGTGTGTTAACCCCAGTCTGGGGGTGGGTGTGTGTTAATCCCAGTCTGGGTGTGTGTGTGTGTTAACCCCAGTCTGGGTGTGTGTGTTAACCCCAGTCTGGGTGTGTGTGTGTGTGTGTTAACCCCAGTCTGTGTGTGTGTGTGTGTGTGTGTGTGTGTGTGTGTTAACCCCAGTCTGTGTGTGTGTGTGTGTGTGTGTTAACCCCAGTCTGTGTGTGTGTGTGTGTGTGTGTGTTAACCCCAGTCTGGGTGTGTGTGTGTGTGTGTTAACCCCAGTCTGGGGGAGTGTATGTATGTATGTGTGTGTGTGTGTGTGTGTGTGTGTGTGTGTGTGTGTGTGTGTGTGTGTGTGTGTGTGTTAACCCCAGTCTGGGTGTGTGTGTGTTAACCCCAGTCTGGGTGTGTGTGTGTTAACCCCAGTCTGGGGGTGTGTGTTAACCTCAGTCTGTTTGTGTGTGTGTGTGTGTGTTAACCCCAGTCTGGGGGTGGGTGTGTGTTAATCCCAGTCTGGGGGAGTGTATGTATGTGTGTGTGTGTGTGTGTGTGTTAACCCCAGTCTTGGTGTGTGTGTGTGTTAACCCCAGTCTGGGTGTGTGTGTGTTAACCCCAGTCTGGGTGTGTGTGTTAACCCCAGTCTGGGTGTGTGTGTGTGTGTGTTAACCCCAGTCTGTGTGTGTGTGTGTGTGTGTGTGTGTGTGTGTGTGTGTTAACCCCAGTCTGTGTGTGTGTGTGTGTGTGTGTTAACCCCAGTCTGTGTGTGTGTGTGTGTGTGTTAACCCCAGTCTGTGTGTGTGTGTGTGTGTGTGTTAACCCCAGTCTGTGTGTGTGTGTGTGTGTGTTAACCCCAGTCTGGGTGTGTGTGTGTTAACCCCAGTCTGGGGGTGTGTGTTAACCTCAGTCTGTTTGTGTGTGTGTGTGTGTGTGTTAACCCCAGTCTGGGTGTGTGTGTGTGTGTGTGTGTGTGTTAACCCCAGTCTGGGTGTGTGTGTGTGTTAACCCCAGTCTGGGGGTGGGGGTGTGTGTGTGTGTGTGTGTGTGTGTGTGTGTGTGTGTGTGTGTGTTAACCCCAGTCTGTGTGTGTGTGTGTGTGTGTGTGTTAACCCCAGTCTGTGTGTGTGTGTGTGTTAACCCCAGTCTGTGTGTGTGTGTGTGTTAACCCCAGTCTGGGTGTGTGTGTGTGTGTGTGTGTTAACCCCAGTCTGTGTGTGTGTGTGTGTTAACCCCAGTCTGGGTGTGTGTGTGTTAACCCCAGTCTGGGTGTGTGTGTGTGTGTGTGTTTGTGTTAACCCCAGACTGGGGTTGTGTGTGTGTGTGTGTGTGTGTGTGTGTGTGTGTGTGTGTTAACCCCAGTCTGGGTGTGTGTGTGTTAACCCCAGTCTGGGTGTGTGTGTGTGTGTGTGTGTGTGTTAACCCCAGTCTGGGGGTGGGTGTGTGTGTGTTAACCCCAGTCTGGGGGAGTGTATGTATGTGTGTGTGTGTGTGTGTGTGTTAACCCCAGTCTGGGTGTGTGTGTGTGTTAACCCCAGTCTGGGTGTGTGTGTGTGTTAACCCCAGTCTGGGGTGTGTGTGTTAACCCCAGTCTGGGGGTGTGTGTGTGTGTGTGTTAACCCCAGTCTCGGGGTGTGTGTGTGTGTGTGTGTGTTAACCCCAGTCTGGGTGTGTGTGTGTGTGTGTGTGTGTTAACCCCAGTCTGGGGGTGTGTGTGTGTGCGTGTGTTAACCCCATACTGGGTGTGTGTGTGTGTGTGTGTGTGTGTGTGTGTGTGTTAACCCCAGTCTGGGTGTGTGTGTGTGTGTGTGTTAACCCCAGTCTGGGTGTGTGTGTGTGTGTGTGTGTTAACCCCAGTCTGGGTGTGTGTGTGTGTTAACCCCAGTCTGGGTGTGTGTGTGTGTTAACCCCAGTCTTGGTGTGTGTGTGTGTTAACCCCAGTCTGGGGGTGTGTGTGTGTGTTGGTGGGTGTGTGTGTGTGTGTTAACCCCAGTCTTGGTGTGTGTGTGTGTTAACCCCAGTCTTGGTGTGTGTGTGTGTTAACCCCAGTCTGGGGGTGTGTGTGTGTGTGTTAACCCCAGTCTGTGTGTGTGTGTGTGTGTGTGTGTGTGTGTTAACCCCAGTCTGTGTGTGTGTGTGTGTGTGTGTGTGTGTGTGTGTGTGTGTTAACCCCAGTCTGTTTGTGTGTGTGTGTGTGTGTGTTAACCCCAGTCTGGGTGTGTGTGTGTGTGTGTGTTAACCCCAGTCTGGGTGTGTGTGTGTGTGTGTGTGTGTGTTAACCCCAGTCTGTGTGTGTGTGTGTGTGTGTGTGTGTGTGTGTGTGTTAACCCCAGTCTGGGTGTGTGTGTGTGTGTGTGTGTGTGTGTTAACCCCAGTCTGGGGGAGTGTATGTATGTGTGTGTGTGTGTGTGTGTGTGTGTTAACCCCAGTCTTGGTGTGTGTGTGTTAACCCCAGTCTTGGTGTGTGTGTGTTAACCCCAGTCTTGGTGTGTGTGTGTTAACCTCAGTCTGGGTGTGTGTGTTAACCCTAGTCTGGGTGTGTGTGTCTTAACCCCAGTCTGGGTGTGTGTGTGTGTTAACCCCAGTCTGGGTGTGTGTGTGTGTTAACCCCAGTCTGGGGGTGTGTGTGTGTGTGTGTGTGTGTGTGTGTGTTAACCCCAGTCTGGGTGTGTGTGTGTGTGTGTTAACCCCAGTCTGGGTGTGTGTGTGTGTGTGTGTGTGTTAACCCCAGTCTGGATGTGTGTGTGTGTGTGTGTGTTAACCCCAGTCTGGGTGTGTGTGTGTGTGTGTGTGTGTGTGTGTGTTAACCCCAGTCTGGGTGTGTGTGTGTGTGTGTGTGTTAACTCCAGTCTGGGGGGGTGTGTGTGTGTGTGTTAACCCCAGACTGGGGTTGTGTGTGTGTGTGTGTGTTAACCCCAGTCTGGGGGAGTGTATGTATGTATGTGTGTGTGTGTGTGTGTGTTAACCCCAGTCTTGGTGTGTGTGTGTGTTAACCCCAGTCTGGGGGAGTGTATGTATGTATGTGTGTGTGTGTGTGTGTTAACCCCAGTCTGGGGGGGTGTGTGTGTGTGTGTGTGGGTGTGTGTGTTAACCCCAGTCTGGGTGTGTGTGTTAACCCCAGTCTGGGGGTATGTGTGTGTGTGTGTGTGTTAACCCCAGTCTATGTGTGTGTGTGTGTGTGTGTGTGTGTGTGTGTGTGTGTGTGTTAACCCAGTCTGGGTGCGTGTGTGTGTGTGTGTGTTAACCCAGTCTGGGTGCGTGTGTGTGTGTGTGTGTTAACCCAGTCTGTGTGTGTGTGTGTGTGTGTGTGTGTGTGTTAACCCAGTCTGTGTGTGTGTGTGTTAACCCAGTCTGTGTGTGTTTGTGTGTGTGTGTGTTAACCCCAGTCTGGGTGTGTGTGTGTGTGTGTGTGTTAACCCCAGTCTGGGTGTGTGTGTGTGTGTGTGTGTGTGTTAACCCCAGTCTGGGTGTGTGTGTGTGTGTGTGTGTGTGTTAACCCCAGTCTGGGGGGGTGTGTGTGTGTGTGTTAACCCCAGACTGGGGTTGTGTGTGTGTGTGTGTGTTAACCCCAGTCTGGGGGAGTGTATGTATGTATGTGTGTGTGTGTGTGTGTTAACCCCAGTCTTGGTGTGTGTGTGTGTTAACCCCAGTCTGGGGGAGTGTATGTATGTATGTGTGTGTGTGTGTGTGTTAACCCCAGTCTGGGGGTGTGTGTGTGTGTGTGTGTGTGTGTTAACCCCAGTCTGGGTGTGTGTGTTAACCCCAGTCTGGGGGTATGTGTGTGTGTGTGTGTGTTAACCCCAGTCTATGTGTGTGTGTGTGTGTGTGTGTGTGTGTGTGTGTGTTAACCCAGTCTGGGTGCGTGTGTGTGTGTGTGTGTTAACCCAGTCTGTGTGTGTGTGTGTGTGTGTGTTAACCCAGTCTGGGGGAGTGTGTGTGTGTGTTAACCCCAGTCTGGGTGTGTGAATGTGTGTGTGTGTGTTAACCCCAGTCTGGGGGTGTGTGTGTGTGTGTGTTAACCCCAGTCTGGGTGTGTGTGTTAACCCCAGTCTGGGGGTATGTGTGTGTGTGTGTGTGTGTGTGTGTGTGTTAACCCCAGTCTATGTGTGTGTGTGTGTGTGTGTGTGTGTGTGTTAACCCAGTCTGGGTGCGTGTGTGTGTGTGTGTGTTAACCCAGTCTGTGTGTGTGTGTGTGTGTTAACCCAGTCTGTGTGTGTTTGTGTGTGTGTGTGTTAACCCCAGTCTGGGTGTTTGTGTGTGTGTGTGTGTTAACCCCAGTCTGGGTGTGTGTGTGTGTGTGTGTGTGTTAACCCCAGTCTGGGGGTGTGTATGCATGTGCGTGTTAACCCCAGTCTGGGGGAGTGTATGTATGTATGTATGTATGTATGTATGTGTGTGTGTGTGTGTGTGTGTGTGTGTGTGTGTGTGTGTTAACCCCAGTCTATGTGTGTGTGTGTGTGTGTGTGTGTTAACCCCAGTCTGGGGGAGTGTGTGTGTGTGTTAACCCCAGTCTGGGTGTGTGAATGTGTGTGTGTGTGTGTTAACCCCAGTCTGGGGGTGTGTGTGTGCATGTGTTAACCCCAGTCTGGGTGTGTGTGTGTGTGTGTGTGTGTGTGTTAACCCCAGTCTGGGGGTGTGTGTGTGTGTGTTAACCCCAGTCTGGGTGTGTGTGTGTGTGTGTGTGTGTGTGTGTGTGTGTGTGTGTGTTAACCCCAGTCTGGGGGTGTGGTTGTGTGTTAATCCCAGCTGTCCCCTCAGCACCCATGTCTGTGAAGGACGTGCTGCAGAGTCTGGTCGACGACAGCATGGTGGACTCGGAGAGGGTCGGCACCTCCAACTACTACTGGGCCTTTCCCAGCAAAGCACTGCACAGCAGGAAGAGGAGGCAGGAGGAGCTGCAGCAGCAGGTACATCCCAGATGCCACCGTGTCGGGGGGTGCTGTGGCTGTGGAATCACACTCACACTCACACGCATGCACGAGATGTGTTTCACACGCTGCTAAAGACCATCTATATATATGACCAAGTTTCTCAGAGGTGAGCTGAACGCCACTATCCCAACAGTGAGGTGAACTCCCAGCTGACAGACCTGCACCTCCCCAGCACTGCACTGACATTGTTGTGGATATACACGGGTGGGTTTGCTTAAAAACGCTGTCCAGTGGAGTATGACCTGAACAGACGACTGTTGACTTCAATGGACACGTACAATTGAAAGTGACGCCTCTGAAGACTTCGATATTGTTTAACAGGGACTGAGCATGTGGACGAATGTCACGTATCAGAGAATCGCGTGTCCGTTGGGTCTAGACGTGTCCAGTCTGGTGTTGGACCCCCTCCCTCGGCTCTTTCAGCTCGTTCGATGGACACTGGCTTCTCCGTGGCTTTCTGATCCGTGTCCGTGTGGTTGTGCGTTGCTGTTTACTGAGGAAAGTCGGTGGCTTTTTCTGTCCAGAACGAGTCGCTCTTCACATTGTCCAGCCGCTGACTTGTGCCGTGTCTGCTGTCTTCGCAGCTGTCCGAGGGGCACAGGAAGAGGGCTGCCCTACAGCAGGCCGTGGAGAAGGCCAAAGTGGGCCGACAAGACACGGTAAGGCACCGGACCGGGGCTCCTGCCCTCAGCAGGATGGTTCTGTGCTTTAGAACTCGGGTTTTCTGTATGAAGCGACATTCTCATCAGTCCAGGATTCGTGAGTGCGTTGTTTGACCCTCGGCTGACAGTGTGTAGTTGAATCATGTTGCGCTCTGTGTTGCAGGGGGACAGGGCCGCTCTGCTGACGCAGCTGCAGGCGCTCAGGGAGGAGAGGCTGCAGCTCTCGGCGGAGCTGGACAAGTACAGGGAGTGCGACCCAGCGGTGGTGGAGCAGATCCGTGAGTCACACCGAGGACCACAGCCCTACACATGCACACACTCACTACTGACACTCACTCTCTCTCACGCATGCACATGCATGCACACGCATGCTGTTTTAAGTTGGAGACTTTTTGGCACTTCAGTTCCTCTTCCTTTCCTCTCCTGTGTTTGAGTGCCAGGACAGATAAACCAAATGCAAATAATCAAATCATTAATTTTGAAGAATCCTTTTTGGGGGAAAAAACAATCTTCTCTACAGATCCGTGTCAGATTTCCACAGTTACAGATCACAGATTCTGACTGAATCTCCTCTCATAGATGAACGCGTCTCACAGAACAATCCAAAGAGTTTCTCTTTCCTACTAATCTGTAGGACCAGGTGGGAACATCCCTGTCCTGAATTTCAAAAAGAAAAGGCTTAGCCAAAATCAGTCTCTTATTTTATTCTGATTGATACAGCAGAAAGGAAAGGTATATAAAGGGTGACTGAGTTTACCAGATCTGCTACATAAACATTGCGTTCCTGCATCATTCATTCCCTCAGTCCCCATCCCTGCGCTTTCTTATCGTGTGTTGTCGCATAGCAGTGGCTTCTGTGTTTGCCACGTACCCCGGCGTACCCGTCACTAGAGAAGACCTGCGTCTCCTGGGCACAGTGTCCCGGGTGAACCCTGTACAGTAATGTAGTGCCGGCTTGTTATTTTTAGCAGCAGGGTGTTTCAGCAACTGCTCCATAGTGTGCAGATGTTTGGATCTCGGCAGCTCCTGTGAGACCCACCCTTGGCACAGACGGCTGGTCTGCTCTCTGCCAGAACAGACTCCGAGCTGGAGGGGTTTAGGGCAGTGCTGCTGTCCCAGTTCTCACACAGGATCCACACTGGCTGCCTGTTCACAAACATTATGACGTATTTATTTGTTTACGACAACAACGCAACAGCTTGTTTAACTGCCTCCTTTAAACCGGACACGCACAACTGGACAGTTGAAAGCAAATTCTAGGAAGCTGTAGGAACAAGGAGCTCATAAGTTCCCATCCTTGAGGGCGAATAGTTCACAGTTGAGGTAGATGGGTGTTTTAATATTTTAATGTGCACTTGATCCTCTCCGCTCCAGTGATGAACTCTGGCTCCCTGCTGTTAGTCCAGTTGAAATGTATTTTTGTTTCTCATGGAAAGGAAATGGGGAAAAGCCCTCACCGTGCTGCACTGCACACAGCATTGTCTTCAGCTGAGTGTTTTACAAACTGTAACCGCTCATTGTGAGAAAATATAGATCTGTACAATGATAAGAACGTGCAGAAACAATCACCTGCTGTGTGACCCGTGACCCTCGCGTGTCGTCCACTCTTCAGTTCGTGGGTTTATCTGCATATTTTCATGGCCTGTCAGTCTGCATGCCCTCATTACCCCTCAATTGTTTTATTGGCTGAAGAGGCAGCTTGTCTGGGCTTGCCACGGGCTCTCGGGGGGGCGGAAAGACACGGCGCTGCTCTTGACCTTGGCAATCGCTCCCGTGAAGTGGCACGGCATTTGCCGCGGCACAGAGCCGTTCTGACCGCACAACAACATGAGGGGAGGCCGCGGTGTACATGTCCCTTTTCTCTCTCTCTCCAGACCGTTCATACAAGTGAGGAGAGATTGATGTTGAAGACGCTTGCGCCCAGGGAAGGCTAGTCTGGCCTGTTTGTGTGTGTTGAACGTGAGTGCAGAGCTACTGAAGACGTGCCCCGGAGGCCTGGCTTGGCGGGAGTGATTTAAGAGGCCGCTTTTACGCTGCCTTCTTTGGTTTGCTTTCTGACAGAAAAAAACACCCAAAAAACATTCCGGTTTTTCAAGGCCCAGAGAGAGGCCTGCGTTTCCCTGCCTGGATTAGTTTTTCGGTCTTCGGCAAGTCCGGACTCGGAGTCAGTAACACGATGCACAGTCGTCCACTGGCACTTGTGTAGGAGACTAGCTCCTGTCAGCCCTCACACTGAGACGGTCCGAGTGTTTGTCCATAGTCGCCATGCTTTGCTTTGTGTCTCAGCATGTGGACCGCACAGAACGGCCCAGGATGCATATAGTGGGCTGTGATCAGGGCTCTAACAGTGCGAATAACATTTTTGAACTCTACAATGAAATACTACATTGAAATTAATATGATAACGATGTTTTATACAAATCATTATTACGGTAGCAGCACCCCGGAGCAGCGTGGACTGAACACAAACCCTGTGTTCTGCAGGGGAAGAGAGGAAGCGGCTTGTCGGCTGCCAGAGAAGATGTCCAGGATAACTGTCAGGAAAACAACACTTAACTGTCGATCCCAGTGTGGCTGCTGCCTTCAGAGCCTCCTCTTGCTGCAAATGAGCTCGCATCGTACAGGTGCATTTTGCATTTTAATTTGCATCGGAGCCTGCACTGTGCAGCCGGGCGTTTCTCATCTGTGTGAAGCTGAGTTAGTGTCTGGTGACTTTGCACAGGCTTGCCACCATTCCTGATTGTCTTGTCATGCAGTCTGTGTCATTGATCCTGCTCTCAGCAGAGCAGAGAGCTGTCGACACAACACAACACAACTCTGCGCCCTGTAACTCCCCGTCCTGAAAACCTCACAGACCAGTGGGTTGAGTCGGCAGCTGTTGCGTAATGACAGTGATTGTTAAATAACACTGGCAACTTCATGGTTTCAAAATATTTGCTTACTTGTATTTGGAACTGTGCCCGAGCGAGTGATCTCAGTCCTGGGCCGCGCTCTCTGGCTGCAGGGGCTGTGGTGTCTGCAGGACTGCAGGCCTTGTTTATTATTTATTTATTTATTTATTTATTTAATTTCTTGGCGGATGCCCTTATCCAGGGCGACTTACAACATAAGTGCAAAACAAAGTGTAAGAATACAGTTCAGTACAAGGCATCAACATTACAAATTCAAATTTACATTAAACAAAGCAATTAAAGATATAATACATTTTACAACTTCCAATTTACACAGGTAAGTACAGTAAGTGAGGTCCTACATCCTGGATGGTGAAAGCTAAGTGCTGTCAAGATGTAGGGTCACAGTCAAGGGCTACGGGAAAGGAGCAATCGATAACGTAAGAAGCATGATAAAATGCTATGAAGTGCTATCTAACAGGGATTAAAAGGACTAATATTACACATTATCTGAAAAGATGTGTCTTGAGTAAGCGCCGGAAGGAGGTCAAGGACTCTCTCAAGGCTGTTTTGGCTTCGGTGGGCAGGTCGTTCCACCATGTAGGGGCCAGGGATGAGAAGGACCGGCTCTGGAGGAAGGAGAGTGGAGAGGAGGCAGAGTTAGTCTTCTGGCACTGGAGGAGCGCAGTGGTCTGGAGGGGATGTATGGAGAGACGAGTGTCTGAAGGTAGCTTGGTGCAGTGTGGTCAAGACAGCGGTAGGTGAGGGTCAGTGTCTTGAACTGAATGCGTGCCGGTATCGGGAGCCCAAGTGTCCAGTGGCGATGACTGAAGTACACCGGCTAATTTAAGCTGTATTAGATGATAAACTCACAAGGCTGTGAGGAAGGCCCTCCCTCCTACGCAGGACTGCTAATAGCACAATTAATGGCTGCTTTATATCTGAATACAGACAAAGACTGAGCCGGACACATGCAGTTACACTGAACAATAGCTCGTAGTAATGCTAAATAAATGCTAAATAATCACAGCCTGCAATGTAACGCTTCTGAATTACAGACGGGGTGTGTCGAGTGTGCTACGTAAGTTGCTAAATTAACTAACAAACAGTCGCTGCTCTTACTACAATACAGGTGCAAGATGTACAGTTGTTAGCTAAACAAGTAACCACGTAAAAAATCAATGTAACTCTTAACTAAACTAAGAAACACAAGAGAAAAAGCGATACTTAACTGCGGCGAGTTAGGCGACTCCTCAGCTGGCTTGCCCGAGTGTCCAGTTTAGTAAAGTGCATCTGCGCAGCACTGCGTACTTTGCAGTTATTAAGAACTAGTGACTGCGTTCAAATTGAACCTCTGTGCTGCTCTGTTTGTTGAACCACAGGGCTAAAAGCTCAAACTCGCCGGTGTGCTGAGGATGGTTTATTATTTATTTGTTACGACAACAACAACATAACCGCTCTCTGTAGGAACTCTGCATCTTTCTCGCAAACCTTTTTAAAAGCTGCATCAATGTTGGGGAGATAAATTATGCAAAGCCACATCTTCATTGTTAAAGCTATGGCAGATTGTCTGATCTAGTTCGATCTAACCTCTGATTTCAAAGTGCCGTAAAGTGCAGTCCTGCCCTCCGTGTTGGATTGTGTTGTGTTGTACTGAATCCTCCCTCTTCTCTTGCAGGAGAGTTCAACAAAACTGCGAAGGACTCGGCCAACCGATGGACAGGTTGGTGGTTATGTGTGGTGTCTGTGACGGGCCTCTAGGGTCCCAGTCCTCTGAGGGCACTGCTGGCAGGTGAGGCATTGTGGTGTGATAACCCGCCCTGAATAGCAGGCGTGATGCCCAGCCCTTTATAATGGGGTGTCGGGCGCTGAGGAGGAGTGTCTGCATGGGCCTCTCCAGCTGAAGTGTGTGTTGAGTCACCACAGACGCACCCGGTTTTTATTGCCGAGTTCCCAGAACGGTTTGTGCCCTGGAGCTCTGAGACCCACACAGGTCCACTCCAGCTGAGCGCTTTGGGCCCTGGGCAGCCACACAGTCGCAGCCGGCTTCTGCCGAGTCGGGTCACCCCAGCCTTCGTGGTTGTGTTGTCACCTCAGCAACACTCCTGCTGCAGTGGGACTAAAGGTTTAGGTTTATTGGTGTGACTGCAGTAGCTCTAGGCTGAGAGAGGCCTGAGGCTCTGTCCTCGTTTATATGGGCCTAGGAGCTGTGATGGGCAACAGAAGGGGTATCTGCACCCACAGGGGCAGAACAGAGGGCACCCTCTCCTCCTGAGCATCCAATCTGCCCCAGACCCAGTCATCACATGCACAGGGAGGCTGAGCTCCTACTGAAATGAGCATCCGCACCTGTCAGCTGGTTAACATTTCACCACACATCTTGTACACGTGATATACAGCGTTGCATCATGGGATAATGTGACGCTGCCCCAGAACCCGCAATACAGAAGGCAATCCTCAGTTAAAAATGGGCAAGATCGTTAGTGACATCATGATCTGTAAATCGTGCCTGTGTCCCTCTCTCTCCTCAGACAACGTGTTCTCCATCAAGGCCTGGGCGCGCCAGAAGTTCGGCTTCGAGGACCGCCGCCTGGACAAGACCTTCGGGATCGCGGAGGACTTCGACTATGTGGAGTGAGGGAGGGTCCACACGGGTGCCAGCGCTGTGCAGAAACGCCAGCGCTCTGCTCCTCACAGCAGCGTATGGCAGATGTTCTCCAGTGAGGCTTTCAGTTCGGGGCGTCACATGACTGACAGGGCTGGCGAGGGTTAAGTGGCATTAATTGACAATTTGATGAAGAAATCACTTTGTTCTATTTTTTGTTACGTTATGTTAGTGGGGGGAAGTAATAAATGTATATATCTCTACTCTGCATCTAAAATGTGTTTTAATGCTGACGTGTGAGTGGGGAGCTGTGGCTGCAGCAGTAGCTGTGGCCGGTGTGTTGAAAGTGTGTAGAGCAGCGCTGTGCACCTCCTGTGTGCGTCGCTGTGTTGTGCCTCCTCCTGAGCTCTCCCAGCTCTCCCGCTGGATCTGTTCTGGAGGGGGTTATTTATTTTAGACACTAGAAATGTAAATGTATTAAAAAGAATGGGTCTCCTGCCTGGGGTGCTGGAGGACGGGTGGGGTGGGGGGTTGTTGATGGTGTCTGTTGAGGCTGGTGAGGAGCTGGTGTGGCGGGAGCTGCAGAAGGACACCTGGCTGCTGCGAAAGCAGGAGTGAATGATGCAGTTCTGACTGAAACACGGGCAGAGAGTTAGTGACAGCATGAGATGGACACACAGGCAGTATTACAGTGGGGGGAAAAAGTATTTGATCCCCTGCTGATTTTGTACGTTTGCCCACTGACAAAGAAATGATCAGTCTATAATTTTAATGGTAGGTGTATTTTAACAGTGAGAGACAGAATAACAACAAAAAAATCCAGAAAAACGCATTTCAAAAAAGTTATAAATTGATTTGCATGTTAATGAGGGAAATAAGTATTTGACCCCTTCGACTTAGTACTTGGTGGCAAAACCCTTGTTGGCAATCACAGAGGTCAGACGTTTCTTGTAGTTGGCCACCAGGTTTGCACACATCTCAGGAGGGATTTTGTCCACTCCTCTTTGCAGATCCTCTCCAAGTCATTAAGGTTTAAAGGCTGACGTTTGGCAACTCGAACCTTCAGCTCCCTCCACAGATTTTCTATGGGATTAAGGTCTGGAGACTGGCTAGGCCACTCCAGGACCTTAATGTGCTTCTTCTTGAGCCACTCCTTTGTTGCCTTGGCTGTGTGTTTTGGGTCATTGTCATGCTGGAATACCCATCCATGACCCATTTTCAATGCCCTGGCTGAGGGAAGGAGGTTCTCACCCAAGATTTGAAGTTACATGGGCCCCGTCCATTGTCCCTTTGATGCGGTGCAGTTGTCCTGTCCCCTTAGCAGAAAAACACCCCCAAAGCATAATGTTTCCACCTCCATGTTTGACGGTGGGGATGGTGTTCTTGGGGTCATTCCTCCTCCTCCAAACACGGCGAGTTGAGTTGATGCCAAAGAGCTTGATTTTGGTCTCATCTGAGACCACTTTCACCCAGTTCTCCTCTGAATCATTCAGATGTTCATTGGCAAACTTCAGACGGGCCTGTACATGTGCTTTCTTGAGCAGGGGGACCTTGTGGGCGCTGCAGGATTTCAGTCCTTCATGGCGTAGTGTGTTACCAATTGTTTTCTTGGTGACTATGGTCCCAGCTGCCTTGAGATCATTAACAAGATCCTCCCGTGTAGTTCTGGGCTGATTCCTCACCGTTCTCATGATCATTGAAACTCCACGAGGTGAGATCTTGCATGGAGCCCCAGACCGAGGGAGACTGACAGTTATTTTGTGTTTCTTCCATTTGCAAATAATCGCACCAACTGTTGTCACCTTCTCACCAAGCTGCTTGGCGATGGCCTTGTAGCCCATTCCAGCCTTGTGTAGGTCTACAATCTTGTCCCTGACATCCTGGACAGCTCTTTGGTCTTGGCCATGGTGGAGAGTTTGGAATTTGATTGATTGATTGCTTCTGTGGACAGGTGTCTTTTATACAGGTAACGAGCTGAGATTAGGAGCGCTTCCTTTAAGAGAGTCTCAGCTCGTTACCTGTATAAAAGACACCTGGGAGCCAGAAATCTTGCTGATTGATAGGGGATCAAATACTTGTTTCCCTCATTAACATGCAAATCAATTTATAACTTTTTTGAAATGCGTTTTTTTCTGGATTTTTTGCTGTTATTCTGTCTCTCACTGTTAAAATACACCTACCATTAAAATTATAGACTGATCATTTCTTTGTCAGTGGGCAAATGTACAAAATCAGCAGGGGATCAAATACTTTTTTCCCTCACTGTAGTTTCTAATCCCCTAAACTGGCCAAAGAGCCAGCTGGTTCCTCACTGCGAGACCCAAATCCCAGTCTATTATTTTACTGCACAAAAACAGGGAAGACCGTTTAAACGGCACTATGGACTGAATAACACACAGGCGTGAAGGCAACAGAGTCCAGGATCTGACCTTGTACTTTGTGTTGTGGTCGCCTGCGAGAGGCCAGAGCAGCCTCGTCCTCCGTGCACAGGGTTTCAGGGTTATGTCACCCATCCCCACAGACCGCAGAGACGTGGAGTGATTCAGAACGGCCAGCAGCCTGGTGTGAGAGCAGGAGCCTCGGCCTTCACAGGCCTCACGCTTTCAGTTGTGCTTTTGGGAAATTTCCAGAATGTGTGGCTGATTGTTGAAGGAAAGCAGAACTGAGAAGACGGGTGACTCATCAGCCGGTGCTGATCTGAGCTGCCGTTCCATCAGGGACTTATTTTCTCTTCCGATGCAGAGGTGCTGTTGTGACTTTGGTATCCGAGCGGCCCGCACTGACTTCTGACCTCTGCATCGCCACTCTGATGACCGGCCCGCACTGACCTCTGCATCGCCGCTCTGATGACCGGCCCGCACTGACGTGTGTGTGGAGAGCAGTGTCGGCTCTGTGCCTCTCGCAGCCCCCCACTCTGCAGCTCCACTGGCCACACTGTCCGTGACTGGGACACACACTGACCACCAGGGGGCGGCTCAATGATTTCAGTACTACACTTCATTACAACAGAAAAAATATTTTACACACAATATACAGAAAAACAGCAGTTTAAAGGCATTTCAGTTGCAATAAAGCTTTTCAGAATCGCCTGCAGTACCGAGACGAACGCTGTGTTGTAGCAGTGCAGCTGTGATATCGGTAGTGTTACGATGTTTTGACACGGTCATGCTGCTGTATCCGTTCCCACGGGCCGAGCGTGTCTGCCCTGGCCGTCTGGCTACACGCTGCGTCACAGCTTTCCTTCTGTATTTCAGCCCCGCTAACCACACACTCTGATGCAACGTGTGTGAGTCAAGGAAAGCACGAGGAAGCCCGTGTGCACATGGCCCAGTGTTTTTGTTGTTATCCACCTTGTTGATGTGACCACTGACACAAACGGCAGGAGCCCATTTCACCAGCCTGTGCCTCTGACACGCACACTTTGTGACTGCTTCAAACGGTGCCACATCAATGGATAGTATTGTGACAGGTTGTGGAGAGGTGGACACAGAGACCGCGGTTGTGTGCGGTGCTATCTGGAAAGCTCCCCAGGCTGTTTTCCACAAAGTGCAGCCACACCCTGGCATAGAGGCCAAGCGACACACTCACTCTCCTCTCCTCTCAGAGTGACACACCCACTCTGCTCTCCTCTCCTCTCAGAGTGACACACCCACTCTCCTCTCCTCTCAGAGTGACACACCCGCTCTCCTCTCCTCTCAGTGACACACCCAGTCTCCTCTCCTCTCAGTGACACACCCAGTCTCCTCTCCTCTCAGTGACACACCCGCTCTCCTCTCCTCTCAGTGACACACCCACTCTGCTCTCCTCTCCTCTCCTCTCAGTGACACACCCACTCTCCTCTCCTCTCAGAGTGACACACCCACTCTGCTCTCCTCTCCTCTCAGTGACACACCCACTCTGCTCTCCTCTCCTCTCAGAGTGACACACCCACTCTCCTCTCCTCTCAGTGACACACCCACTCTGCTCTCCTCTCAGAGTGACACACCCACTCTGCTCTCCTCTCAGAGTGACACACCCACTCTGCTCCCCTCTCCTCTGTGACACACCCACTCTCCTCTCCTCTCAGAGTGACACACCCACTCTCTTCTCCTCTCAGTGACACCCACTCTCCTCTCCTCTCAGTGACACACCCACTCTCCTCTCAGTGACACACCCACTCTCCTCTCCTCTCAGAGTGACACACCCACTCTCCTCTCCTCTCAGTGACACACCCACTCTCCTCTCCTCTCAGTGACACACCCACTCTGCTCTCCTCTCCTCTCAGAGTGACACACCCACTCTCCTCCTCTCCTCTCCTCTCCTCTCAGAGCGACACACCTGCTCTGCTCTGGGCACGGGCTCCGCCAAGGACAACACTCAACACACACAGACCCCTGCCTGCTCTCGCCCCCCCGCACAATCCCTGTGTCACCCCTGAGGTCGGGGCGGAGGCTGGACTGGGCCGGGCCGGCCTGTGTGACACTCCCTGGCACGCACAGTGCTCGACACACAACCCTGCCTCTTCTCTCGTCTGCAGACGTCTCTAATGGGCTGCTGAGAACCAGGAAGCAATGAGATGCAGTCGTTCGTCTCCGTGTTGAACGAGGGCAATGCTGAGAAACGGGAGGACGAATAGGAACTCCTGCACGTTGCTTTCTGGTGTGTTTGCAAACTGCCCTTCTCCCGTTTGTGTATTGTTTTAGGGCACTGTGTACATGCATAAACAAATAAATACAACAACAACAAACACTGTGACACATATGGGTCTGTCTTAGGAAACAATGCTGACCAGATCAGACCATGGCTTGTGTTTTGACTGGGGCATGCTACATCATCCCGTGTGTGTGTTTTGGGTGGGGTGGGAATCTCACATCAGTCTCTAATTCTGTAAATAATCTAAAAAAGGAGAAGAATGCTGTTATAAAACTGCAGCTTCGAACAATCAGCCCACAGGTATTGTCTCTGTGTGTGTGACTGTGTGTCTGCGTCTCTGTGTGTTTGTCTCGGGGGTAGTGTGTTTGTCTTTCTGTTTGTGTCAGTGCGTCTGTGTTTTTTGTGTCTGTGTGTCTCTGTGTCTCTGTGTCAGTGTGTTTGTGTCTGTTTGTCTCTGTTAGTGTGTTTGTGTCTTTGTTTTTGTCTCTCTGTGTTAGTGTGTCTCTGTTTGTGTCTCTGTGTTTGTCTCTGTTAGTGTGTTTGTGTCTCTGTTTTTGTCTCTCTGTGTTAGTGTCTCTGTGTCTGTTTGTGTCTGTGTCTCTCTCTGTGTCAGTGAGTCTCTGTGTTTGTGTCTCTGTTTTTGTCTATCTGTTAGTGTGTCTCTATGTCTCTGTGTTTGTGTCTCTGTGTTAGTGCGTCTCTGTGTTTGTGTCTCTCTGTGTTTGTCTCTGTTAGTGTGTGTGTCTGTTTTTGTCTCTCTGTGTTTGTCTGTTAGTGTGTTTGTGTCTCTGTTTTTGTCTCTCTGTTAGTGTGTCTCTGTGCCTGTGTGTTTGTGTCTGTCTCTATGTTATTGTCCCTGTGTTTGTGTCTCTATTTGTGTCAGTGTGTCTGTGTCTCTGTGTGTTTGTGTCTCTGTGAGTTTGTGTCTCTGTCTGTCTCTCTGTGTTTGTGTCTGTGTGTTTGTGTCTCTGTCTCTGTGTCTATGTTATTGTCTCTGTGTCTCTGTGTGTTTGTGTCTCTGTGCGTTTGTCTCTGTGTTCGTGTCTCTGTCTCTATGTCTATGTTATTGTCTGTGTTTGTGTCTCTGTGCGTTTGTCTCTGTGTTTGTGTCTCCGTCTCTGTTATTGTCCCTGTGTTTGTGTCTCTGTTTGTGTCAGTGCGTCTGTGTCTCTGTCTGTGTCTCTGTGTGTTTGTGTCTCTGTGTGTTTGTCTCTGTGTCTATATTATTGTCTCTGTGTCTCTGTGTTTGTTTCTGTCTCTGTGTGTTTGTGTCTCTGTGCATTTGTCTCTGTGTTTGTGTCTCTGTCTCTGTTATTGTCCCTGTTTGTGTCAGTGCGTCTGTGTGTCTGTGTTTGTGTCTCTGTGTGTTTGTGTCAGTGCGTCTGTGTCTCTGTGTGTTTGTGTCTCTGTCTGTGTCTCTGTGTGTTTTTGTCTGTTTGTGTCAGTGCGTCTGTGTGTCTCTGTCTCTGTGTCTATGTTATTGTCTCTGTGTGTTTGTGTCTCTGTGTGTCTGTGTCTCTGTTTGTGTCAGTGCGTCTGTGTCTATGTTATTGTCTCTGTCTGTGTCTCTGTGTGTTTGTGTCTCTGTGTGTTTGTCTCTGTGTCTATATTATTGTCTCTGTGTTTGTGTTTCTGTCTCTGTGTGTTTGTGTCTCTGTGCATTTGTCTCTGTGTTTGTGTCTCTGTTATTGTCCCTGTTTGTGTCTCTGTTTGTGTCAGTGCGTCTGTGTTTGTGTCTCTGTGTGTTTGTGTCAGTGTGTTTGTGTCTCTGTGTGTCTGTGTCTCTGTGTGTTTGTGTCTCTGTTTGTGTCAGTGCGTCTGTGTGTCTGTGTCTCTGTGTGTTTGTGTCTCTGTGTGTTTGTGTCTCTGTCTGTGTCAGTGCGTCTGTGTCTATGTTATTGTCTCTGTCTGTGTCTCTGTGCGTTTGTGTCTCTGTTTGTGTCAGTGCGTCTGTGTGTCTGTGTGTGTTTGTGTCTCTGTCTCTATGTTATTGTCTCTGTGTCTCTGTGTGTTTGTGTCTCTGTCTCTGTGTCTATGTTATTGTCTCTGTGTGTTTGTGTCTCTGTCGACACTTCCTCCCGGGCTTCCCCTCCACGCACAATACTTTCACTGCTAACGAAGCGTCTACTTTTAAATATCAATTCAAGGGCTTGTGGCTGATTTGATGTACTTGGACATTGTGCTTTTGTTTAGATATACAATTAACTAATACATCCACGAAGGTAAGCGATTTGTTTGAAAGAATAGTCAGTGTTTCTCTGTCAGATCCAGCGCCGATAACAACGCGCGGCGGGTTAAAAAAACGGACAAAGAACCGTGAGCAGAGCAACAACACACACACCACACACAGCAGAGCAACACAACACACACACACAACACACAGCAACAACACACAACACACACACACAACACAGCAGAGCAACACACACACAGCAGAGCAACACAACACATACACAACACACAGCAGAGCAACACACACAGAGCAGAGCAACACAACACACACACACAACACACAGCAGAGCAACAACACACACACACAACACAGCAGAGCAACACAACACACACACACCACACACAGCAGAGCAACACAACACACACACACAACACACAGCAGAGCAACACACACACAGCAGAGCAACACAACACACACACACAACACACAGCAGAGCAACAACACACACACACAACACAGCAGAGCAACACAACACACACACAGCACACAGCAGAGCAACACAACACACACACAACACACAGCAGAGCAACACAACACACACACACAACACACAGCAGAGCAACACAACACACACACACAACACACAGCAGAGCAACACAACACACAAACACACACACAGCAGAGCAACACAACACACACACACAACACATAGCAGAGCAACACAACGCAACACAACACAAGACAACACAACACACACACAACACAGAGCTGTGCCAGGCAGGTGGAGCTCCTTCCTTTTAAATAGCCCTGCTGGCACTGTGCCACCCTCAGCTGTACTCCCCATCACACACAAACACACTGTGACACACAAGCGAGCGCCGGGCAGCCGCACTGCTTTCGTCACGTCAGCCCGTGTAGGAGGAGAGAGAGAAAGAGAGGGTGTGAGTGTGTGTGTGAGAGAGAGAGAGAGAGGAAGCACTGCGAGCTCAACACAGACACACGGAGCAGCATGGCGGGGCTGAGGGGCTTCCAGCGCGGCGCCCACTGGCCCAGGAAGAGCTGGACGAAGCTGCTGCTGCTCGGCGTCCTGTCGCTGCTGTGGCCCTGCGTCCGCCCGGGAGGAGCTCCGCTGCCAGGTGGGCGAATCGGCCGCTCCGCCGCACGGCCATTGTTGTTCTCGGGAAGCGGCGTCTGTGCGACAGCAGTCCGGGGCACAGATCTCCGAAGAGGGGCAGGATGGTGCGCTCGTCTTGGGGCATAAAAACACAACGCTAGTCCCGGCGACGGGCTTTACCAGCGCGCCGCTCTCGGCGGGCTGTTTCCCCGGGGTGAGGCGGGGGTGAGGCGGGGGTGGGGACGGGTGCCGCTCGCAGGGTGGCTTCCTGGGGGGCTGGCCGAGGGGCTGCGCGTCTCCGTCGATTCCCGAGCACACGGGTGCGATGAGGCCGGGGCAGGATCCGGGCAGGACCGCAGCGGGGCCGTTTAACAGGGAACTTGCCGCGAAGTGTCGGCTGTGGAGGGAAGCCCGGCGGACTGCGCTCCTGTGCGCCCGGGCACAGCCGCTCCTGACGGGCGCACTTCCTGGGAGGCTGCCCTGTCGCCAGCCTGCTCTCACGCCGCATTTCCTCTCTCTCTCTCAGCGCTGTCCCCGGTGCCCGGCGTGGTGGAGGTCTGGCAGGCAGAAGACGGCGAGCTGCTCGTCCCCAGCCAGGTAAGAGACTCGCCTTTGGGCCGCGCCGGGGCCGCAGGACGGTGCATGCGGGCTGGTGGCTTCCTGCGGACGGGCAGTGCTGGCATTGTCATGGGAGGCGGGAAGAGGCAGCAGGGAAAGCCACCTGTTAGCAGCCGGCCATGTGCGGTGCGGTCAGGGCGGGATGCAGCTCGGATAGCGGTGCTCTACAGGTGGAGGAGCACCAGGCTGCACATCATTTGCATGTCCGGGGGGTTGAGGTCAGTTATCAGGTCTCAGGACAGTGACAGTCCCCTTAAGAGCCAAACTCTAGCATCCAGTGTGAGCGTCCAGGGCGCGACCTGAGGATTTCTTCAAGTTACTTGAGTGCAGATCCCTGTAAGTAACTTCTGGGACCCATATTGTTTTAAAATATACAGACAGATACTGACTGGGCTTCAGTATAAAGCTGAACTGCAGTGCTCTTGAGACCTGCCTTCCCTGGACACTGCTTCTCAAGCATCCCGATGTGGGCCTGACTGGAGCAGCGCTGTGGACGAGGCACCTGACACCCGTAGACTTTCTCTCCTGAAGACAGTTATTTTTCCTGTTATGACCTTTTTTTGAAGGATGCCTTGGATGTTATTTGTGGCATTGACAAGTCACGATGCTTCGTTCACAGCCACGGGCAAGGTCTGCTGTATCAAAGGGAAGTGCTGTTGCAGGGAGCCTGTCTGCGGCGAAAGGTCGTGTGTGGCTGTGGGGTGAAGGGAGGCCATTTCTCCGCACAAGGAGCAGCAACTCCATGAACTGCAGGACACTGTACTGAAGCACGCTGTCTTTGCTTTTGTGCCGATGTACAGCTGTAGGACGGCTCTGCTGTGGTCTGTAACTGCTTGAAAGTGATTTTAAAATAATGTTGAAACTTCCTGGCACATACTTTCAGTTTTAATAGGGTCAGAAGAGGACAGAGTTGTGGCAACAGGAGCAGGTTTAATGTAACCCGCATACATACCATTAACAAGGCTTTTGAGAGGCGTGAAGAGCCGTCCTGAACCCAGTGTGGCTTTGAAACGCTTTGCTAATGTCGTAATTGAGACTGAGAATTTCTCACCTAAGTTAAAATTACCAGCTTGCTATTCAGACATGCGTCACGTGTGTATATGTATACATTCCACACACACACACGCATGCATATGTCAAATATATCAAACACATGCATGCCAAATATATACACACACACTGACTTATTTCTCCTTTGTTGTCTTTTCTGAAGTCACCATTCAGTTATTTAACCATTTACTGACTCCTGGAAGGCTGAACAGTTTGGTTTAATTGTGTTTGTCTCATGAGGCAGATCAGTAAGCTTGGTGCATCCACTGTACACTGACGGTCTGTGTGTCGCAGTCGGGGTGTTTTATATCGTGCCTGTAGCTGTTTGGGCTGCTTGAATTCGTCACATAGGACTGATTGATTTCAGTACGGAGAGGAGGTTATGTTGAATGTTTTTGTGAGAGGTGTGAGACCTGCGCTGTCCTCCACTGCATCAGTCTCCGCTCCTGTGTGGAGGTCCGGCCGTCAGTGTGTCTGAGCAGCAGATATTGGACATTGTGGACATCGTGTCTGAGACGCACAGGGAGTTTCACACGCTGAAGCCCTGGTGTTGTGGTAGTGTTTACCTGCTGCAGGATCTTCAAAACTTCAAATCAAGGATGAAATCTGAGGAGATTGAGGATTTATTCTAATAGATTCTGGGAAAGACTTATGCAGGGACTATTAAGTGATATCTTTTAAAGATATTGAATAATATTTAGCTATACCTTTAAAAAACAAATGATCTTCGTAGAAAAGCCGCCTCTCTGGTATATTGGATTGACTCCGGTAGACTTGATTAGATCGAGTCAAGATTAACTCTACCTTTCAAGTGTCGCGTTTCACACAAGAAGTGCTTTGCAGATGATCTTGTGTGCTTCGTGTCAGACTTCTTTGGCAGAGACGTGCGGCAGTAATTGACATCCCTGCGTTAGTGTTCGAGCGCTGCACCGGTATTGGTGGTTCAAACCCAAAGGTCGTGTTGTTTTTCACCTCTGAAGCGTGTCTGTTGATTGTTGCTGGGAGGAATCTTGTTTGGCCAGGCCGTCAGTGGGATACGGACTTGAGGAGTGCTTCTGATTTGTCGAGCGTGTTGCCATACGGACAGGCCGACACCCTCGGCTGCCTGGTTTACACACAAACACACACGCCTCCCCCCCAGGTGCTTGTGGTGATGCAGTACAGCCCTGTTCACACCTTCGCCTTGCAGCTGCACCACTGCCAGCGCCGGCCAGGGCAGCGGACCAGCGTGGCCCCACGCACCCGGGGAAGTGACAGGCCGGACAGCGGGTGACACGAGCCTGTGCGTGGAAAGCACTCGCTCAGGACGAGAGACTCCCCTCGTGAGAAGCGTCTCCTTCAGCTTTGTTGCATTTGACCAATTTATGAATGAGTGAATTCCTGTCCTGTTGAATAATTGTCATTTAATGGTTGAACGGCATTCCAACAGAACCTGTGCCATCTGTCTGTTCCCCTGCTCTCCTTTTATCTCCATTATGACTTAAATACATTAAAAACTAAGTATCGTTATCCTTTCTTGCCAGTTACACAAGGGTGCTGATGATTTGTGTATAGAAAGTAAAATGGAGAGAGAGGAAACGCGTGTGATAGGATACAAGCTTTGCTGTTTCTAAACGAGGTATTAAACACTACAAGACCGCAACCGACAGGAGTGTAGTGTTAATGGCATCTCCAGGATTTGGTGTTTTATATATATTTGTCTTTAAAAATGTGTAATTTCCTAATCTGTGCAAACCATCGCACTTCTTCTTTATTTGCCATTGTCATACAAAGTGTAATTGAGTTGGAAATTGTGTGTGAAAACAACACATCTTTGAAATGTAACCGATCTTCTCCCCACGTTTCTCTCCAGGCTGATGGAGAGCCGAGCCAGGATGGCCTCCCCCCGCAGGAAAGGTAAGGCCGCGTGTTCCCGTGTCTCGGGCTGCTGTGCCGTGGGATTGTTTGTTTTCGTGGCCGCGTGGGGAGTGGGCTGTAGGCTGCTGGCTGAGGGAGGGACCGCTCGGCCTGCATTCCTGACCGGCTGCTAAGATTAGAACTTCTTGAAAGGAAATAGTCACCGGGGATCGCTGACATGCCTGCGGTTCTCCACTCGAGAACTGAACAGTCACTGACGAGTCCGGGGCCTGATGTTGTTATAGATGGCCCGTCTGTCAGAGCCGTGTTGACTTGAACGTGCGAGAGAGGCTATAACTGGTGCCTTTGCAGAAGGCTGGTTTGGTAGGGCAGGAGTCCAGCC
Source organism: Amia ocellicauda (assembly GCF_036373705.1). Lineage (NCBI taxonomy): Eukaryota > Metazoa > Chordata > Actinopteri > Amiiformes > Amiidae > Amia > Amia ocellicauda. The sequence goes on from NC_089861.1 coordinate 159,365, forward strand.
CTGGAGTCAAGCGTGTGAAATTGTCAGGGAGAGAAACCACACTCCCAGTGAGCGACTCGGAGCCAGTGGGCTTTCTGGGCTGGAGACGGAGCTGGGGGGCCCGGCAGTGTGCAGACCGGCCTCCTCTGAAAGCTGCGTTGATGGGCTTTGCATGTGAACAGGACAGAACACTCTTGCCTGTATTCCTGCGTGAAGGTCAGCCAGGGACACTCGGTTCTCCTTCTTGCTTTCTTACATAATGGTCAGTCTCTGTTGTCTTTTCCTTTCTTCCCGTGTCGTATTGCATGTCCCTGTTATTATCGCGTGTCTTAGATAATGGGCGCTGGGAGGCTCGGTGCCAGGGAGTGTGCCGTGGGAACAGGGTGTAATAAAGCGGGAAGCAGCGGAGGATCACCAGTAGGCTGCATATAGGAAGTGCAACGATGCAATAAACTAGAATACTTTCTATTCCTTTTGAATATGTGCCATATTGTAGAACTGCTGTACTTGAGTCACAGAGCGGGGAGCTGGGTCTGCATGTGGGGTCCCCATGCCGGGCCCCAGCTGGCATCTTGCTGATCTCAGTGGCTCCGCAGTGTGGGGACTGAGGGCTGGGCGGCCAGTCACTGCCTGGCTCGGGGGGATGCTGGCGCTTCGGCAGGTCCTGTCTGGGCAGCGGTGTTCCTTCGTGTCCGGGAGGGAACTGGGGAGCTGATCGGGGACTGTGCCCATCTGCGATCCTCTGGCAGCTGTCCAGGAACACAAGTGTGACTTTTATTGTTGTAGTTGCTTTTTGAAAAGGCCCGTTTTGTTCCTCCTCTCAGCTGACGTGCCGTGTGATAAACAGTCAGTGTAGCCGAGTGGCGTCTGTTTGTTGCTCATTGATAGAAACGTCTGGAGCGACGGGTGTCTGGCCTGACTGTGTGCTCTGTGGTGGGGAGAGCAGAGGAAGGGAAACAGCTGATTGGTTAAGTGTTGTGAGAATCATCTCCCCGCAGACTGTCACACCCCACTATCTCCTGCCAGCACAGGGCTGTCCTCGGGGCAGGGCGTGCGGTGCAGTGCTGTGAACCGAGGTGTGTCCCTCTGCCTGCCTCTGCGGCCGGACTATCAGCCTGCTGCAGGACTGGCCAGGGGGGAGATCAGGTGAACACACCTAGCCTGCTGTAGGGGCACGGAAAGGCCAAATAAAGAAACAATGCCTTTTGAGAGAAACTGTGTGTTAGTGTGGCCTGGAGTTGAAGCCATGCTGTAAGTCCCTTTGAAGGGTCACAGAGGTTTAATCCAGAGCGGGTCAGTCATGGCCACGAGAGGAACTGCCCGCACTGCAGGTCTGTTGTTTTGAGGAACAATTAAGATGCATTGATATCTGATCCTCCTGGGCTATTTTAAAACTTTCTAATTAAGACACTGGGGATCAAATGTTAATTTCAGGGACTTTATCTCCATGCCTTCAGATTTCCGCAGTTTCTCCTGCTTTACACCGAGGCTCGTGCCAGATCCAGCCCGCTGCCCGAGCTGGCGTCGCTCACTGGGCACAGTACATCCCTGGACACCGAGCGACTGGTGAAGCCAGGCAGCTGTTTTTTTACTGAATGTTGTTGCGTTTAGGTCAGTGGCCCGATCGTTTCACACGCTGTGTTTTGAATGTCTCCTCAGACAGCAGCCTTCGCGTGTGTGTGTTTAAGAAACCTCTTGTGCGCCTTGTGGCTCAGTGTTATACAATATCAATCACATGCTGGTGCAAAGACCCACACGCCTTCCTTTGGCAAACAGACCCGACCACATTAGTAGGCAGGGCTGGTGGTAAGACACCGACAACTGATGGTTCAGTTATTCTCTGAGAAGGCAGCGCTGGTCTGCCCCCTTCTCAAGCGTTCAGCAAAACACACGGATATCGGGCTGTGCTGACTGTAGCATCGTAATTATCAGTGCTTTGTGTGGATCAAGTAAGCTGACAACTAATTTGTAGTTAAGCAGAAGGTTCACAAGCTACAAGCCAGGAGATTGAGGTTTACCAGAAGTAGAGAGGAGGCGATGCTTGCCTCGTGTGAATGTCCTTTTTCTTATTTTCCACATCATTGTTATTTTCAGTATAAACTGAACTGCAGTAAACGCGGTCTCTGTCATGCAGCGGCGCTGTGAACAACGAGCCGCCTTTGTGTTTCCAGGTTTGCTCAGAACAAACAGCGGTTGTTTGCTTTCACGGTATCGCAGCTCTTTCGTTAAACTGTGAAAATGAAACCTGTGTCAGATGCGATCTGGTGCCTATCTAACAGGGTGAGGGTTAGCGCTGACAATGGCTTCTGTGCCGCCGGAGGTCACTTTTGTCATTTTGTTTCCACATTGTCTTTCTTGGCGTGCTTTAAACTACAGGTACATCTTTAAGGCAACAGGAAAGCCCAGTACAAAACAAGACCACCTAGAGGGAGAGACTCATGCAGCCGTCTGGCCTCCAGGCTCCCTCGCTGGTGATCAGTGCTTGGTGTCTTGGCGTCTGTAGAGATGGGCTCCTCTCACTCCTGTGCCTGCCCTCACGAGTCTGTGCTGCAGTCACCTGACCCTGGTGGGGCGGCGAGCGAGGGCAGCAGTGCTCACATGGTTTGGCTGCACTTGGTCATCTTCTCGGTCAGCGTGTTACGGTGCTGGCGCTTGTCTGTCGGTTTCTCCAAGCCGAGAACCGCCCCTTGGATGCCGCCTGTCTTTGTCGGCTGTTCCTGGCGTTTCGGGATGTGCCTCGGCGTGTTCAGGCCTTGCAGACGCCCAACCTGCTGGAGGCACATTGTTCTGACGATGGGGGTCACTCCCTCGGAGAGAGAGCGGAGCGTTGACTTTGTCAGCTCTCCGTAGTGCAGGATTGATTTGTCACTGTGGAGAACGCAGCAGAGACAACGTGCCACTGAACTAATGGGCGGGTATTACATCTCGGCTCTTTTTAAGACAATCATGTTGTAATGTACAGTAGTGTATGTATGTTTCTTATGTTCTAATGCAACGCAGGCACAAGCCCGGCTCTGTCCTTGCTTGCTCTCTCAAGCCAGGACAGGCTTTATAACTCTGGGAAAGTAAACCCCCACACACACTAAATTGCAGTGTGTGTGTGTTGATCTGCAGTGTAGTTGTGTGTGTGTTGCTCTGCAGTGTAGATGTCTGTTTGTGTGTGTAGCTCTGTGTGTTGCTCTGCAGTGCTAGTGTGCGAGTGGGGAAGTGATGTCACAAGAGGAAGCTCGTGTGTGAGAGCGGTCGCAGCTCTTCTCTCTTCTCTCAGCTCTTGCTAAACTGCTAAATAAGGCTGTGTGTGTTGGCTGGGCCAGCCCCCCCGCTCCTCTACAGCTGGCTGCTCCTCCTGTGAATGAACTGCTTTGGCTGCTTTCACTCCGTCCTGACAACCCTGGAAGGGCCCCCGCGTGTCGTAAGGGATGTTGCAAAAACAAAACAAAAATAACATAAACACTGTGTGAGTGTGTGTGTGAGAAACGGAGAGTGAGAGTGTGTGCCTGTTTTTATGGTTTCTGTTTGTGCAGAGAGTGAATGTGTAGTTCGTTGTGAGGTGAGGGGGGTGTGTCTCTCTGTCAGGCAGGTCGGGGAGGGGGTGTGTCTCTGTGGGGCAGGTCGGGGGGGGTGCGTCTTTCTGTCAGGCAGGTCGAGGAGGAGTTGCGTCTCTGTGGGGCAGGTTGGGGAGGGGGTGTGTCTCTGTGGGGCAGGTCGGTGATGGCGGTGCGTCTCTGGGGCAGGTGGGGGGGCCCCTTCTCTCGCTTGCTGTGCCACTGTAGGACTCTCTCGGGAGTGATAAGAGCCAGTCAGTTGTTCAATTAGCCCTGTTCAATATTTAATTCGTACAAAAGGTGTCCACACATTATACCTGCAGTGCCTGTATCAGAACGGAAGAGGCCTGGCGGGGTAGCTGGTCAGGTGTGTGGCAAAATCGTTTTCATGACACCTGACAGTGTAGCAGTTTGGCAGCTCCTGCTTTGAGTGCTGTGAGATGTGAGAGCTGCCCCTTCGCTGAGGGCAACAAGACCTGCCCTGTCCTGCTCGACGTGCTCCTTGTGTCCCTCAGAGGAGAGGCAGGCTGATGCACGGCCACAGCGGGTAGAAGGACAGGCTGTAGTCTGTGTGTTGAGGGTTTTAGTTATAAGAACATAAGAAAGTGTCCAATCAAGAGGAGGCCATTCGCCCCATTGTGCTCGTTTGGTGTCCATTAATAACTAAGTGATCAAGGATCCTATCCAGTCTGTTTTTGAATGTTCCCAAATTGTCTCTTCAGCCACATCGCTGGGGAGTTTGTTCAGATTGTGACGCCTCTCTGTGTGAAGAAGTGTCTCCTGTTTTCTGTCTTGAATGCCTTGAAGCCCAATTTCCATTTGTGTCCCCGGGTGCGTGTGTCCCTGCTGATCTGGAAAAGCTGCTCTGGTTTGATGTGGTCGATGCCTTTCATGATTTTGAAGACTTGGATCAAGTCCCCACGTAGTCTCCTCTGTTCCAGGGTGAAAAGGTTCAGGTCCTCAGTCCCTCAGTAGGACATTCCCTTCAGACCTGGAATAAGTCTGGTTGCTCTCCTCTGAACTGCCTCTAGAGCAGCGATATCTTTCTTGAAGTGTGGAGCCCAGAACTGTCCACAGTATCCAGATGAGCTCTAACTAGCGCATTGTACAGTCTGAACATCACTGTCCTTGATCTCAGTTCTACACTTTTGACAATATACCCTAGCATTGTGTTTGTCTTTTTTTATTGCTTCCCCACATTGTTTGGATGGAGAAAGAGAGGAGTCCACATAGACTCCTACGTCTTTCTCATGCGTTACTTCATCTAGTTCTATTCCTCTCATAGTGTAATTATAGTGGACATTTTTGTTACCTGCATGTATTACCTTGCACTTGTCCACATTGAATTTCATCTGCCAGGTGTCAGCCCACAACTGAATATTATCTAAGTCCCTTTGAATAGCCTGTGCTGCCAAGATTGTATCTGCTGAGCCACCTATTTTAGTATCATCTGCAAATTTGACAAGTTTGCTAACTATCCCAGAGTCCAGATCATTAATATATATTAGAAAAAGCACAGGCCCTAGTACTGATCCCTGTGGATCTCCACTAACAACCTCACTCCAGTTAGAAGCGACTCCTCTAATGGACACCCTCTTTTTCCTATCCATCTACTTACATTACCCTGAATGCCTACAGCTTCCAATTTGAGGATCAGTCTTTGGTGTGGAACCTTATCAAAAGATTTCTGAAAATCGAAGTATATCATATCATATGCTTTCACGTGATCTACAGCTGCAGTTGCATGTTAAAAAAAACTCCAATAATTAGAGACGTTTCTCTTCTTTGGAAATGATGGATCACATTTTGATTAAACCTCCTTATCTGCCTGCCTGTGTGGAGCTGGATTTGCCCTTTGAATGAAAGCGTGTGGTGCTAAAGTACACCGCTCCCTGACTGCACACGTCACACGATCTGGACATGGCCTGGGTTACCTTCGGCCAGTCTCCACCTGCAGCGTTAGTCCTTGATTATAGAGACTCTTCTCAGGGTTGGAAGCTGCCGGTTGCCAGAGCTTCGACTTTGACGGCTTCTGTGATGACTGAACTGTGATTTGCTGCCAATTGAAAAGCTGCACAAAGACGAGCTCTTACTCCTGCACATGCTGAAGGGCAGCAGGCTGGTTTCGTTTTCTTCTCCCGATTAGCAGTCCCTTTGAAAGCCCATTTCCAGCTGTTGTCATGACCATATGATGTGTTGACAGACGGTTGTTGTTCTTGTGGAAGCAGCACTGAGAGCGCTTCCTGCAACTGCAAACTGAATTAGAGGCATTCCTCTGAAAGGTTGTATTGGTGTTAAACGGACGGAGATGCTGTGCTATCTGTGCATTGCTGTGTGCGTCTAGACAGTGCATTTGAGAAGCAAAGTGCTTTTTGTGGTGATCTTCCACACTCCCAAGATAACAGCCAGTTTAAATGCTTCGAACTTTGTTCTGTTGCTATAAACACTTAATGTGTATAAATCACAGCCTCACCATACGACAGCAGCTCTGCACAGCCCTGCTAGAGTCATGGTCACTTTTACCTGAATTATTTACATCGTTTTGTACTATTTTGTAAGTGTTTGAACATCCTGCCTTTCGGTGATGGCAGTGATGAGGCAGCTTTCCGTGTCTGTTTGGTCTCCTACCTTTAAAACAAATAAAAACATGTAGGTTCACTGTTCAGTCAGGCCTCATATGACCCATTTAACCCGCCTACCTGCATCATGTTTGCGCTGCTCAGTGGAAGTCAGGTGAGATGGGCCCCAGATAAGAAGCAGACCGGAAAACTGTTTAAAAACAAAACGGAAAATAGAAAAGCTTTAAACAGCGCTGCATCACGTGTGCCATTTAAACCAAGCCGACTCCAAACTGCTGTGCTTGTCTTGAGGTCAGTGTGAAGATCTGAGCTTGTGTACTGTTATTATTTCATGCCAAGCTGGGTTTAAATCTAAAATTGAGGGCTTACACACTCTTTCCAGGTACTGTGTGCGCTCCGGCTGCGGTTGTACGTGCAATTCCCCAGGCCTGCCTTGACAAATGCCCTTAGTGCCACTTTAAACTCGCAACATTTACACAACATGTAGTCTAAATGGGGCTGTGGTGCTTTTACACTTTAAATTAATTTCCAATTTGTCTCACAGCGGTCGCACACTAGGATTTTGATTAACAGGCTCCAGTTAAACTTATAACAAGTGTTTTTCTAAGGATACAGTGATATAATTAGTGTAGTGTGCCTCTGTGCCTTCAGTTGGACGTATTGGGAATCGCACTGCAGTGTCAAACCCTGTGGGTAGAATTAAAATAAACGAAGTAGTTGGCGCAAGACCTGGGGTCGATTGCATGAACATAGACTGAGTCTTTGTCTTCATAGAGGCTAATTATAAGTCATACTCAGTCATTGTGAGGAGACGTGCATTTCAGGCTGTTTTGGTGAGTGATTTTTTTTATGCAACTGTCTTACGTTAGTCTAGTCTAGGTGTCAGAGGTTTTGCACGTCCTCTCTGTTCCTCAAACAGGTAGAACACGTGTTGACATTTGCTCACTTTAAAAGTTGGTTTGATACAGTTTAGCAAACCAAACAAAATAAATATGCATGCTGCTGCTGAAATAAAGGCACATCTGCCTGAAGCCAAGATTGTGTAAAACAACAAATCTACCTTGAAATCTATTAATTAATTGCCAAGATAGAACATGAAAACTAGACGAAAGGCCAGCCGAGGAGGTGCACCTTATTGTGCTCTATTGTTTATGCGTACATTTCAGCCATTCTTTGAATAGTGCTCTGTCTTATAAAAATAGAACTGCAGTTCTTTAAATGGATTGCTTTAACCACAGCTGACTGCCAGAATGCCACAGACACACACACACACACACACACACACACAGATGCACAGCCTCACACACACACACACACACAGCCTCACACACACACAGATGCACAGCCACACACACACACAGATACACAGCCTCACACACACACGCTCACACACACACACACACACACACACACACACACACACACACTCATGACGCAACAGTGTGTGTTGGGACAAAAGCCAGCTGTTCACAATATATGTAATAAAGTGTCAGCCCACTCTTGGCCTTAATGGCGGCTGCCCCATCCTGGTTTGTTCTTCCCAGAGGGTTTCTACAGGTCTGAATCAGCACTCCGGCCATGGAATTGTGTTTCTCTCTCCCTTCGTGACAGCCATGGGTGTTTGTGAAAGTGTGGCGCTGTTCTCCTCTCTGTACCATTGTCTGCTGGCCCTGAGGAAGTGGTTTTCAAGCTCCTTTGTGTAACTGCGGGGTCTGCAGATGAGCTGCTCACACTCTGCAGCACTGTGTTGTTCCTTATCGGCAGATGCCGGACTGTTTGAGGAGACCTTGTGCTGCAGGCCTGCGTGGCTCTCTGTGCTGCTCACGCTTGGAGCGGCATCGTGGTCCGCAGACATCTCTGACGCGTGACAGATGTCATTTGGATCGGTGGAGATTAAGTATGCAAAGTTCAACCCTGCAGAGCCTAGCAGAGAGAGGCCAGCTCGAGCAGCATTCAAATTGCCTGCAACTTCCTGTTTCACACTCATTCCGGAAACAACCGCTCGGCACCGCTTGTGATATTCTTGTTTCTGTGACGTGAGACGCAGTGAGCGCTGTGTTGCTGTTCGGAGCCACGGGAGCTGCCCCACTTGTATTATTGTTGGGTTACTATCCTTTCAATCCCCTCCTGAAGCATGCATGGACAATGGCAGCACATGTCCTCTCCCAGTCACCCCAGTCAGGTCCACTCGCTGCAGACCTCTTTCATTCCTCTGTCACGGCCCAGGCCTGCTCTACGCACAGACGCACCAACTCACACAGGCACACGTGCATATAGAGAGACACACAAGCATCTAGAGACGCAGGCGACCAGAGACGCACACACAGACGGTCACAGAGAGGTAACGCAACTATAGAAAGTGCGCTCGACGCAGTGCATTATAGGAATGGAGGTGTTAATAATCTGAATAATTTGCTGACACTGTGGTTCCAGTGTCTCTCCTTGTGAGGAGAGCGCAGATTTGTTTGCTCGCTGCTAAGAGGGTTTGCAGTACCGGCTGAAGCAGAGATCTGCCCCATATGAAGCGCACCCCCGTCTGCCGGCTGGGGCATTTGAGACGCAGCTGTTGAAAGGCCGGACAAGGCAATGACAGGCCGTGGCTGTGGTAGACTTGCCGAGTGCTCTGGTTCCCAGGGCTGCCACCAGATGGTCAGTCTGAGAGGCTGGAAACGGCGTTGTGTGGAATCCTATATCTGCCTCTGCCTCGGTATTTCTGTCCGTGTTTCACAGAACAGCAGAACGCACTGGAGGCTCTCCCTGGAAACCCCGCCAATCAAAGACACGGCAGCTGTGTCGTGTGCAGGAAACCCTCCGTCTTATTCTCAGGATCCCCTGAAGCTTTTCAGGCCCATTACAGCATGTCGGAACAATTACCATAACCAGTACATGTCTCTGGAAGGAAAATGAGTGAGCAGCCCTTCACAGTGTTGGAGTGCTGCGCCGTGAGACTGATGAGACGTGCTTTGAAGAAGAGGGTTTAATTCTGGGAGACTACAAGCAGGCTGCCTGCGTCCTGGGGACGTGCGTGTTTATTCGTGGCCCTGCAGGAAGTGCTCTGTAGCGCAGGGTCATTGGTGGGTCAGGAGAGGAGGCCAGGATCTGAACATCGTTTATCATTTTAAGTGGCTAAACTGCAACCATCTCTTGAGCCTTTCTGGTTGCGTGGTTGTGTGTCCTCCCAGCTCTGGTCACTGGTTTGTTAGTTTGTGACGGAGCCTGTGGAGCTGGTGTTGAGCTGCTGCAGGAAGAAATGGGCTCGGAGTCGGTCAGCCGTGAACATAGCTATGTTACTGAAGAGTCACCACATCGGCAGATTGGCAGCCCATTAGGTTCTGCGAGAAGCCTGTCGTGGGATGGACTGTCTTGAATGAAAAGGTCTTGAAAAAGTATTGTGTTGTCAAGTGGAGTTGCAGCCAATGATGCTCTTGAACACAAAGGAGCCCCATCCCTCTGTCTGTTTGTATCTGTACCCTCAGCCATACCCACTGTGCCTCCACTCTGGCTCTCCCACAGCGGGTACCCTCCTGCCGTGCCAGACGCTGTTCCGTAGTCCCGGCGGTGCTTGAGAAAGGCAGGGCATCGTGCAGTAAAGGTCATCATCTCGTCGCCTCTTACTCCTGCTGAGCCGTCGCCTGCGGGGGTGCTGGGTTGTCAGGGTGGCACCAACGCCCGAGCACACCTGTGCTGAGGAGCAGTGTGGCTCTCTGCCTCGGACCAGATTTAAAAAGCTGCTTTAGATGCTGTGGTTGTTTTTTTTCTTGTAGTTGTAACAGCGCAAACCTGCAGCAGCAGTGAAGTTTGTGCTCTTGCACTCGTGACCGGACCAGTCACTTATCTCTGGGTAGTGAAAGACTGATCCTCGCAGTGCACCGACGAGAAGAGGCTGGTTTATCAACAGCTGATCCGCGTTAACCATCCTGCCCTCCTGCTGACACACCGTGGCACATCTCCTAGCGATCGATACTCGCCTCACAAGAACAATCTATGTTTACTGCTCAAGGTCTCAGGGTCACTTACGGATTACAGTGACATCAAATAAAATCGACGCTCTTGTGTTCCTGTTTCTCTGGGTTTGTTTGTCTCTAAGCAAAGCACTGTAGACCGAAGGGCTGTGGAGCGCCCGGTGTGGGCGGCAGGCAGCCCTGTTTGTAGACAGGCCCTATAGGAAGTGTTCGCATTGTTGTGGTACAACGATACATTTTTGCTAACTTTCCATATTTTTTTTTCCTCACTTCCAATGTGTTAAACAATGGGGGGGTTAAAATACAAATCAATTAAAATTGAAAATCTGAGTTCACCCCATTTGCTGTGACACCCCTAAATAATCTCAGGTGCCACGAAGTGCCTTCAGAGTGGCGTCCGTCTGTGTGTGATTCGCGTGATATCAGAATAAATACACCTGCCTCTATATTAAGGTCCCACGGTTGGGTAGTGCAATCAAAGTAAAGACCCCACCACGTAGATAATAAAAACTGACTGGCTTATAGGTGTCGTATTACAAAAACACTAACCCATTCGGCAACGGAACAAAAACAAGTGTAGTTGTGGAAGTGTTCTTGAAAACTGCTCATATCATCGAACTGTCACACAGCTAGCATGCTCTGAAACTGACGTATAGGTAGCAGAACAGACGTACAGAACGGGGCGCTGATGGCACTCGCATATAGGTCGGGCTTTTGCCATTTCATGGGCGTATCTTCACTCCAATGATACAAAATAAACCGTGAACTATGCCAGATACGTGACCCTACAACTATACAACTATGAAGAGAAGTCGGATAAAACCCATCCCATCTACTGCAGTGGCGGTCTTCACAATAACTTCACATTAAACAAATTAATGTGTTCCATTAATAATATGTGCATTTGACAGGTATAATTAATCATTTTCAAATGAATACATAAATAGGGTTTAAACAAATACGAGTTCTGTTAGACCTACATTTCGATTCCCTTAATAAGTTTAACATTCGATCTAACCTTAGACCTAAACATACATCATTAACATCAAACACATTAATGACAAAATAGAATTACAATAATGTAATGCACATAACAATGTAAATGGCTGTAACTGATTGACTGTAGATGGTGTGTTGAACTGCGCTGTGCATTGAGAGTGTTTCTTGTGAGAACTGAACACTGCCTTGGGAAAGGGCGTGTGCGAAGGAGCAATAATGATAATTGAAGGGGCCGGGCTCTCTGGGTGGCTTGAATAGTAATGGAGAAAGATCAACAACATTGATATGTTGGCTGTGAAATGAAACTTCAGGTTTAGCCCTTCTCATTGTGCGAGGGAATGCTGTTGGGACTGGAATGGCTACAGGGCCTCGCTTATGGTCTGTTGTAACTGCTTTACACGTGTTGTGCAGCTCATGACATGTTGCCCCTTTTCTGCTACACAGGAGATCTTAATTTTTCTGTTTAAAGGGGTGTAAAGAGTGAAATCAGCTTCCTGTCACAGGCTCTTCAACAAGCTGCTGTGCACAACTGTGTGTAGAGCGATTCAGCTGCTTTTCCACTTTTAGAAAGTGTGATTTAATAACAACCCCACAGCTCCTCAACTCCCCTGTGTCGTAAACGGCAAAGACGTTCACCCGGAGCAGGTGCTGCTGCTCTGAAGTGGTTTAAACTGGCAGTTTGTGATGCCCGAGGCTGCTTGTCATAACGCAGGGTTTCCACACTGCAGTAATGCTGGATTGTGATGCTCATTTCCACTGGATATGATGATTTTATACCCAGTGCACATTTGCTGATTAGATACTTTCTGTGGAACTTCACTTGTTGAACTCTTTCTTTACCCCTGAGTTTTGCTGCCACTTCACTTGACCTCTGGTTGAGTCCAGCAAATTTGTGTGACAACTAAAGCCTTGTCCAGGCCTGTCCAGAGGGACTGAGGGGAGATGTGCTGTATGTCTAAGAAGACCTTTCGAAGTGGCCAAAGCGACGCGAACATATTGCAATTCAACCAGCCTTATAATTTGACATGTACACTTTGCCGAAACCTAGTTTAAAGTGTTTAAGTTTGTTTGTTTTTTGACTGAGACATCAGTGCAAACATGTCGTACTGCTGGTTGCTGCAGTTGTGCATGTCAGTAGGAGTGAATAAGTGTGTGCTTGTGTGCCCGTGCAGGAGTGAATAGTGCGTGCTTGTGGTCCCGTGCAGGAGTGAATAGTGCGTGCTTGTGTGCCCGTGCAGGAGTGAATAGTGTGTGCTTGTGTGCCCGTGCAGGAGTGAATAATTGCGTGCTTGTGGTCCTGTGCAGGAGTGAATAAGTGTGTGCTTGTGTTCCCGTGCAGGAGTGAATAGTGCGTGCTTGATGTAACCGTCTCTCCCCTTCTCTCCTCTCCACAGCTCTTCGTTTTACGTGCCCGGTGTCCGGGCCCTGCACTTCCAGCCCTCCACCCTGCAGTTTGGAGCACAGTAAGTCCAGCAGCCTGGTGGCAGTTCAGTGAAGGGTCAGGCTGGCCACACCGTCCACGGAATACATCCCTCTTTACACATCAGCTGTTAACCATTTATTTAGCCTGATTATATCTAAGGGGCTTTTCACAACCAGCTATTATTGGTGTGTGTGTTTATCTATATTTCAGTTTCTGGCAGCACAGCTTGCTTCCCTCTCCCAGTACGACTCTTTCTGGACATCTTTCTGGACATCAACTACCGCAAACTCGTTTGTTTGGCTGTGCAGTTGCAGTAAACGTTACGGTCAGTGGTAACAACCCCTAATGATGGTCTCCTGACAGAGGGCACGTCTCCTGCTGGCTGATTATTAACCTCACATGAACGAGCTGTGTTTACTGCACACGCTGGCTCTGTGATTACACTGACAGTGTCTCTGTGGTCTAGGGTTACCACTTTATATTTCAAACAGACACGTAGAGACAGAGGGGCTTGTCCTGACAGGGTGTGATGACTGAGTAGCTAGGGTTAGTGTTACTCGGGCCAAACACACACAGGCATATCAGACAACATAGTCACAATCTAGACTCTGTTTGCAGAAATCTCTTCCCTGGTGCTTCTGTCATGCCTTAATGCCTTCCTCTGCTGCAGACTGTCCGTTCACCCATGATTACTGATCCACTGGGCAATGCGTGGATCATGGACAGCCGCACAGCTGTCTGCAGCTGGGAGGAATGCACTGGGGGGTCAAATCTGGCAGTGGCTTCTCCCCCCCAGTTGGGACAGCAGCACTTTGAGAAGCTGCCGGCTTCTGTCCCTCGGAGCTTCTGGAACGGCCGGGCGCAGTCCTGCTCTCCTTGCAGGAGCGAGTTCTCCGCTTGAGAAACATGCGTCTCACGATCTCAGGAGGATCAGAGATGACTGCGATCTTCGTGATCAGACATTACATTTAGACATGTACACCAAAAATTGTGATTTCCTGACCAATCTGTACTCTTGGATTGTCAAAAAGCAAGGGACTGTCAGTTGCTTTCCTTTGTATTCACTTATATATCATTATTTTTTTACATGCTTTTTGAAAAGTCCAGGCCCTGTGCCGTAACGCTGCTGGCTCGCGTACTGTGCCGCTACACACCCGGTGTCTCGTGCTCTGGCTCGTCTTTCCCGTGTCTTTGGAGAAAATCACTGTCACTTTCTTGGGCCGTTCCAGGCAGAGCAATGGCAGGTGATTGATTGCGAAGCTGCACACCCTTATTTACGCGGTGTCTGCCTCAGGCGTGAGTGCGCCGAGCCAAAACCACCAGCAGAGATTCCTCTCCAGCTCTCAGGAGGGGGTGTCCGGTGCCTCTCGGCCTGACTCACTTACCAGCTCACTTACCAGCTCAATTACCAGTACCCCTCAGCCCACTGGGACGGCTGGAAATCACAGCTGGACTGCAGATACTGTCCATGTGAGCACAAGTGAGCGCTGGAGAAGTGTTGGTGATGGAGAGAGCAGCAGCAGATGGTCTTGCCATGTCTGCTCTGCACCGTCACTTTGAAACGCCCTCTTTACTGAAGGAGTAAGACAGCAAGAGGAAGTGTGAGTCTACAGTCTCTGGTCTGAAGGTCGGCTTATTCCTCATCAGAGCTGCGTTCAGCCTACAGGCCGGCCGGACTCTTCTGTGCTCTTCTCCGCCGCCACTCTGTGGTTCAGTCTCTTGCATGGCCGCAGGTTTCCGCGGCCGCACGCTGCAGCCCCTGCGGTGGGTGTTTCATATGAGGCTGTGGGATCACCAAGATGTGAATTGCTGAGAGTGGGAAAAATATCTGTGATAACTATAAATAAGCCTACTTCACTGCCATGAATGAATATTCATGCATTCAGAGAGGGGATAACACGCACACACACGCATGTTAATCTGACACACTCCCCATGTGATCTCCTGTATTTGAAACACTGAAGGGTAAAGACAAACTCAGTGAAGGTCCAGTCTGTCACATGCATATAACTCTGCTTTTTCCACACTTTATTTCTGTAGGCCACTGGGGCTGCCAAGAGCTGAAACAGTATACGTGCACAACCCCAGCCAGGAACTACCAGTGACATTGATATCAATGTTTACATCTAGCAGACATTTTCACATGCCTGCGCTGCAGAGGAGGGTGAGTGTTGACCATGGGGCTCGGGAGGGGGTGGTCACCTGGCCAGGGAGCGCCATGGAGAGGCACCAAGGTTCCTCCAGAGAGACGCTAGAGCTGAAAGAGACCCTCTTACCCTAAACGGATTTGTCTGGTCTTGTGATTCGAATACAGTGGTGCGAACGTGTCCGGCTCCTCCCAGCGTGACTTCTGGGACCATCCTCTCCACAGGCCTTTAGGATTTAACAGCATTGTAAACTACAATGTCATGTCACGCGTCGGTGGAATTGATTAGGCCCTTGACACCTTGAACAGAAGCGTTTTGTGTGCTTTGAGCTTCTGTGACACAAGATGCTGGTGACAGAACACACAGGTCCACGGGTTTCACCCGCTTTTGATTTTGATTCCACACACTGAGGTGTTATTTTTAGTCTCAGTCAGAGGCCCTGGTGAGTTTGTGTTTCATGTGAACTCGTTTAATCTCAGGCACTCGGGGCTTCGAATGGTTTCAGTTAGATCTAGAAAAACTGACACAGTGACATGGTGTACGTCTGGGGTCTCCATGAGTGTAAAACACCTTCGCTGTCCCAGGCCAGGCTTTCAGTGCCCTTGTGGTCATTCGGATTACTGTGGTAAAGCGACCGGATGAAGGTCCATGCATTCATACACACGGGTGAGTCTTGCTGTCCTTCAGAGTCCGTTTACCCCCAGCAGGGCGTCATCTCTTCGTCCCCTTTTCTCACTGCTGCGTTCCCTTGTCTGTGTCAGGTGATCCCTCCCCGGGGGAGGCTGTCCTTCAGGGTGATCTTCCTTCCGACGGAGGAGGGCAGTGTTGAGAACTCCTTGTTCATAAACACCTCGTCGCACGGCGTGCTGTCCTACCAGGTGAGCTCAGAGGGGCACGGGGACACTGGTGGGTGGGTTCAGGGTTTTGTTTTGTTTTGAACTGCCCTCTGAATAGGAGGAACGAGGGGCTTCGGCTCTGTTGAGACCCGCAGAGTCTGCAGGGACCAGGAGGAGTGGCGTCACGCGTGTGTTCAGAGGTACCAGGTTCTGCGAATGTGATTGACAGCAGTGTCTTCCTCCTCCTCGTAGGTGTCTGGAGTCGGGGTGCAGCACGAGGCTCCGAACAAGCCCAGCCTGCTCTTGTTCCCGCACATACAGAGCATCAAGCTGACGCAGAGTCAGGTAACGTGTGAGCTTCTTGTGTGTGTGTGTCTATGTATGTGTCTGTGCGTGCGTGTGTGTGAGTGCATGTGTGTCTGTCTGTACGTGTGCGTGCGTGCGTGTGCGTGCATGTGTCCTCTCGTGGCTCTGAGCTGCAGTGCATCTCCCTGCACTCCGCGCTCCCCGACGCTTTGACTCTGATATCCTGTTACAGCTGACATCTGCACAAGGCTGGGCCAACTGCAGGAACTGTGGCACAGGGAGTCAGCAGCCGGGTTCCTGGTAATTCAGCCTGGTACTGCACCCCCACTGTCAACTGCCACGAGCTCGGTCCAGCTCGGTCCAGCTCGGTCCAGCACACACTTCTGACGGTGTGGTGTCGTGATGGGGCTCTGTAGCACACGCTGACAGGAAAGGCACACGCGTCTCGCACTGCTCTGATCTGCGCTTGTTCGTCAGGACGTGATGCTTTGGGTTTCTTGGAGTTGTGCTTTTTTTGGAGGATTTAATAATGTTGATATTGTGTCTGATCTGAAGAGCCACGCCCCTTTATGACAGCACTCCTGCAGAGTCAGGAGGAGGAGCCTCACACCGCAGACCAGCCCACGTGTTTCTGACTTCCTGTCCGTGTCCAGTGTGTCGCCCACATGTGACACCGGACTCTTTCTGACCCGACCGCTCAGCTCGACGCCACAGTGCCGCTCCTCACAGGCGCTGCTCCCAGGCTCTCGTGGATATGCGGTGGGCGGATGGGTGAGCTCAAGGGTTAATATCTGAGCAGTTTAAATATAGCTCAGATTGGCTGCAGAAGTGTTCGTTTCCAATCCGTGCCTCAGAGGCCTGTTGATTCAGACAGGTTTGGTCAGCAGCCATAAACTGAGCAACACTGCTCTCTCCTTTGTGGTTCATCTGTCAGTGATCGAGCCCTGTGAATGGATTACAGCACATATTCCTCATCCCACAATGGCAGGAAACTGGGGCCGTCTCTCTTTGTGGTTCGCACGGAGCCTGTTAACTGGACAGCACGTGTGACATCTGCCAGAGGAAGCCACGATGCATGTAGAGAGAGCCAGCGCACACGGCTGAGCCCGGTGTCCAGACCCTGGTGCCCAGGATGCGGTGGAAAAGTTTGCGGAAGGGGTTGTGTCTCCATCTTTGTGAAAGCAGACGGCCAGCAGCTCTAAAACTGCTTGACAGGATCCTTGAATCACTAAGTTATTAATGGACACCAGACGAGCACGATGGGGCGAATGGCCTCCTCTCGATTGGACACTGTCTCATGTTCTTGTGTGACTGCAGCTGAGATGTGAAACGGCCCTGCAGTGCTGAGATCTCTTGCCGGCTCCTGGTGCTCCAGTGCTGTTGTCAGCCTGACATCCCTCCAGGCACTTCGTTGTTGTTGTTGTTTTTCTTGTGTGTTTCTTGTTCTCGTTTTGTTCAGTATTTGATTTGTGTAGGTGTGGCCGAGCTCTGGAGACTTACGCATTGACCGTGTTTGCACTGACCGTGTTTGCACTGACCGTGTTTACACTGGC
The DNA here is from genome assembly GCF_036373705.1 of Amia ocellicauda. NCBI lineage: Eukaryota > Metazoa > Chordata > Actinopteri > Amiiformes > Amiidae > Amia > Amia ocellicauda. Next base: position 176,694 of record NC_089861.1, read on the forward strand.
TTGTGTGTGCAGGCGTGCTGTGCTCTGCACTGCCACTGTGTTCTGCATCACTGATGTCTGTCTGTCTGTCTGTCTGTCCTCACAGGAAGATGCAGCCAATGTGAGCATAATGGGATTGCAGCTGGAATGCAGCCTTCCTAACCAGAGCACCAGGCATCCGCAGGTAACGAGCCCCAGGCACCCCCCCAGGTACAGAGCCCCAGGCACCCGCAGGTAACGAGCCCCAGGCACCCCCAGTACAGAGATACAGGAACCCCCCCCCAGGGACAGAGCCCCAGGCACCCCCAGTACAGAGATACAGGCACCCCCAGAGAAGAAAGCAAATTCTCAGCTGGATTAGTTAAAATAATACGGAGACGCTGAGCTGATGTGGTTTATGCACCGGGCTCTCCGCACTGCCCACCCTGCCCCCGAGCCAGCCCCGGCTCTGCCTGTGGGGGGTCTGCAGTGCTGGGCCTCTCTGCCCCTGTGTGCCCCTCTCTCTGCCCCTCTCTGTGCCCCTGATTGTTTTCCTGTCGTTTCCCAGGGGCTCTGCTTTCGGACGGAGCAGAAGCTGTCTGTGCAGATCAGCCTGTTGGAGAGAGGAGAGCACAGACACGCAGACCTGGAGAAGATGAAGCAGTACGTGCAGGAGCACACCATGGTCCTGTTCCTGATCTCCACGGGCCACGGGTGTGAGTAGAACCCCAGACCCGGCCCAAAACAAGCTTTACGTTGTAGCTGCTTTATTCCTTTTTAACCAGTCTCTATATATACACACGTGTGTGTGTCTCTCTATACATGTATCTATAGACAAACACACACACAAACGGCAGGGCACTGACCCTCTCTACTGCAGCTACAGCCCAGCAGTTTTTTGTGCAGGAGCCCAAGCGTATGCTGCCGAACTTGCAGGGCCGGGGGTTTGGGTTCGGATGCAGACCCCCAAGAAATAGAGACAGAGGTAGAAAGGCACCCAGATCAGAGAGTCCTTCTCCGTTCTTTCCTTCATCCTCTCTCCTCCTCCTCCAGTGTGTCAAAGCAAGCGTCTCTGAGTCCTGTCTGCTCAGTGAGAGAGTGTGTTGCTGCCCTCTGGTGGTGTGTGCAGGCAGTGTCCTGCTAGCAGCCGGTTTGCCTTTTAGTTTTCACGGTTAGAGTTTGACTTATTGTCTGACTTTCCTCACATTTCAGGTGGACAGGTGTGTTCACCCGTGTTGTGTAGGTGAGGGATCAATGTGTTTCAACATGCTCTCGTATTTTATTTTACAGGGGAGCCACAGATTAATATTTATGTGTTGAATTCTGGATTTCGACATTTACATGTGAAGGTAAGAAGTGTGAATATTTTATACCGTTTGATCCGTGTCCGTCTGTCTGACTCTGTTGTGACACTTTGCGCTCGCTGTCGCTGTAGGAGATGCAGCTGCTCTCAAGAGGGGGACGCTCCCTGCGGTTTCAGCCGATGTCTCTGGGGGCGTCTGCGGCAAACTTCACCAGAGTGGCTTCGCTCATTTGTGGAGGTACGTGTGCGGGTTTCAGAGTAATGAGAGAGAAATGAGACCGGTTTGCAGGTTTTGAATAGTTTGTTTCCACTCCTTCTCTTTCAGGCGCTTCACTGATTCAGGAGAGGAAATACGCAGGACACGTCTTCCAGGTCCTGGGCAGCTACACCCTGAAGACCTACCCAGCCTTCCACATCGCAGACCGGTACGCCCTCACTTCCCTTCACATGCATGAGCCGTGAAGAGGCTCGGGTCGTGTCATTGTGTGTGTGAGCAAGTCCCCGAGTCACTCTGGTTCTTGTCGTCTCAGGAGGCCTGGCTACGACCCTCCCACCTTGTTCCACATCAGACAGAAGCAGAGCGGGGGGGGACTCGCAGACCTGTGGCTCACCAACAGCTTCAACTTCAGCTTCTCTGTCAGCGCCGTGTCCCTGTCCCCGGAGCTGGGCGGGCTATTGAAGGTAAAGCCAGCGTCCTGTGTCTGTGTCTGTCCTCTCATCCCCCGGACACTGCAGGTTTACAGTCAATATGGACTGGTCTCAGCCCTTGGGGGGGTGTATCGTGTGCATCACCGTGGTGTTTAGAATCGGTTTGTGTCCTTGTGTGTAGTTTTATAAACGGTGCGGCGGAGCCGTGTGCTCTGTGTGTCAGTGAGTGGAGACAGGCTCATCCACTGGTCCCCTAGGAAGTTTCTATCTGTAGATATATGCATTGTGAAGAGAGGGAAGCGTGTTGATGCTGCGGTGCACACATGGTGCCGAGAGGGGGGGGGGGGTGGCTGGCCCGGCTCAGGGCTGCGTGTGACGCGCTGTCCTCCGTCTCCAGGTGCTGAACTTCAGTGGGCCACTGCTCGTGCCCCCCGGCTGCTGGAAGGTGCTGTCCCTGCAGCTCAGCGGCTCCAGGTCCCCCCTGAGCGTCCTCACCAGGCTGGCTCTGCTCACCAGCGTGGGGGTCTCGCTGCAGCTGCCCCTGCACATCCGCTCCACGGTGTCCCAGGTGCTGCCCTCTGTCTGTCTGTCTGTCTGTCTCCTGGGTGCGGTCAGGAACAGGGCAGTCAGTGTAGTCGACACATTGGCTTGTCTTTATTCCTTCCGTTTGTCCTGGCGATGCTCAGCCCCTCAGAGCGCCTGACCGTTACTCTTCCTGTGCTGCGATAGACTGATTGATAGAAGAGAGGAGAGACCTGGTGCAGTCGGCCTCTGAGGAGACGGGCTGAGTTAGTACTGACCCTCCTGTCCAGCTGGGAGTCTTTCTGATCACATGTCCATCCGTGTCCAGCAGGGGGATGTGCTGTTCGAGGCCAGCGGAGGCTGTGGCAGCCCCTGCCAGCTCGCGGTGTCTGAAGCAGGTAAGCAGGATGCGCTGGGGTCCCGAGTGCAGACGGGGGCTGCATGTGACCGGAAGTCTGTCCCCGGCTGCACCTTCACGTGCGTGTGTCTTGGAGACCTGCTTGAAAAGGCCGCCAGCCCAGTACAGCCCTGAAGGATCCCACCGATCTGTGTTCTGGGTGTGGCTCATAACCGCGTGTGTGAGAGAGCTGTTATTGCATGGTTTCCTGACAGTGGTGTTGTGTGTATTCAGTGACATGCTTATTTTGTTCTCTTGCGTGTGTGTGCAGGTGCCGCGAAGTGGCACCAGACTCTGCTCCTGGACTCGTCCACCTGGCGTGGGGACAGCCGCCTGGCCGCAGAGCTGAGCTCCCGGTGGCGCCGAACAGCGTCGCTGAGCTGCAGGTGTGCCGGGGTCTCGCAGGGGGGCAGAGACGCTGCAGGGCAGAGGGGCAGGTATCCCAGAACCCCCTGCCACAGCATCGCAGCTCGGGTTCATTGCACTGGGGGAGGGACACGAGATTTGTGTTCATATATAGATATACATTTCATTGTTCCTCCCTTTTCAGAATTCAGTTTTGCTAGTCCATTTAGAGGAAATTGAAGTTGGTGAAACCTCCCTCTGTCTCAGTTCCCAGCACTGTGGGGGGGCAGTGTGCCTGCGCAGATGTAGGCAGGGAGTAAACTGTGGCGACTCTGGGAGGGGGTTCGATGTGTATCGGTCTCCGTCTGTACGCATTCAGTCATTTAGTTGTTAGTCTCGTGGTGTTACTGGCTTGTCGGGTGAGTGATGTCTCTGTCCTGATCAGACAGGGGTGTTTTGTGAGAACGAGTGCAGAGGGCCCTTATGGCGGCAGCAGTACACCGTGTCACTGATTTGTGTCTCTGTGTGATGGCAGCTGGCCTCGCCTGCCCATGGAGACCGGGCTGCCTCTGGACTTTGGTGCCACGCCGCTGAACGAGAGCAAGGTGAGGGGGCCGGGGGGCTGCGGGGCATTGGTCTCGCTGTGCTGGTTCATGAACACTACATGAGCCGCTTGTGCGATACAGGAGTCTTTGCAGTGTGATACGGCTATATAGACCCATTGTGTGTGTATTGCGTGGGCAGCTCTGCTCTCCAGAAAGACGCATCACTGCGTTGCTCTTCACTGGCACTCAAACCATGTTAACTTTTCTCACTGTTGTCATTGTAGTCATTATTGTTTTAAATATTATTTTGATTCATTCCTTACTGTGTTTATTCAGCAAGGGTTGACCAAAACTGAATACAGTATAATAATACGACATTGACAACCGCACACTACATGTTACACGTGTGTACATATGACTTATAAAACGTGTTTGAGGACAGAAAACGAACACAAACCCATTTTAATGCATACAGTGAGCTCAGTGTCTCAGTGTCCTGCCCTGTAGTCAGTCACTCCTGCATCCCGCCGGGGGGCCCAGTCCATGGCGCCGGTGGTCCGATCCGTGGCGATGCTGACGGCCCGTCTCTCCACAGGTCAAGTTCTTCCCCCTGAGGAACCCGTCCTCCTCCCCCATCACGGTGCAGCTGCTCACGCTGTCCTCCTACCCTGCCGCGCTGGAGGCGCTGGACCTGCTCACCAAGTGGTACGTGGCTCTGTGGGGAGACGGGATCCGAGTGTAGCTGTGTCGGCTTGTGCGTCTTATTTCTCTTGCTGGTCTGTGTGACAGTATTGCTGTTGTCATGAATCTGTGTGAAGAGCAGAATGATTCAGTGTCTCTTTCTCTTCCTGAAGGTTCAAGATCAACCCCCTGTCTGTCAACGTGACGACCGTGGAGTTCACATTGGTGCCGGGGGGACGGCAGGTGAGGGTCTGGGGGGGGGCACGTGTGTGTGTTTGTGTGTGTTCAGCAGTGCAGCAGTAGTAACGGTGTGTGTGTGTGTGTGTTCAGCAGAGCAGCACTAGTAACTGTGTGTGTGTGTTCAGCAGTGCAGCACTAGTAACATTGTGTGTTTGTGTTAATTGTGTGTTTGTGTGCACAGGACCCCAGGACCCTGAAGGCGTCGAGGGGCTCGAGGGTCTTGCAGCTGCGGCTCCAGCCCTGGGAGGTCCGGGAGGTGGGCGTGGTCTTCACCCCCTCGGAGCACAAGCCCCTCACCTCCATCATACTGATCAGGTACCACCCCGCCCCCCTGCTCTGGGGCCACTCTGTGGCGTGTGGAGTTGTGTGTTGTGTGTGAGGGTGTGGCATGTGGAGTTGTGTGGTGTGAGGGTGTGGCGTGTGGAGTTGTGTGTGTTGTGAGGGTGTGGGGTGTGTTGTGTGAGGGTGTGGCATGTGGAGTTGTGTGTGGTGTGAGGGTGCAGTGCTCACGACTTAAAATTTATCCTGGGAGCTGTTAGCAGCCAAATCCAATTTTTTGCCAAAATACTACACACTTTACTTGTTGTGCCTCTGCTTCTCCTGGGGCAGCACACTATATGCTGGGTAGAGCACACTGTTGTGTTAGAAGTTGTTAAATGTTCTGTAAGCAGCGACAACTCCGAGACAGCTGTGCACAGTAAAACATGTAATGACTTCATCTGGAGAGCCGAAGTCCTTGCGCTGTACACAGTGATCATCTGACATAACTACTTAATACCCACACTTTGGAGCTGTGTTACTGTAACTCACTGCAGCACTGTAACTCTGTTTGCAGACTTTAACACTGAACTGTGTTACTGTAACTCTGTGTGCAGACTTTAACACTGAACTGTGTTACTGTAACGCAGATGTTTTATTGTGATCTCGGCTTGTTTGTCATTTAGGAGACTGATGTCCAGTCAACATCTTCAGCAAACATTTACCGTAATTATTTTAGTAACTATTGTTAATTTTAAATAGCGATTTATTTTACTTTTCAGTAAGATGTGCTTCAGTGACATGGTATCATCATGACATGAATAAACACAATCTGAAACAATGCAAACTCCAATGCAGCGCAGCTTTCAAAAACACTTTCTATTGGTTTAGAGGGTTTTAGTGAAACACGTTTGTATTGGTTTATAAGCCCTGTGTTTTCCATGGCGTTCGGTACAGCAGTCAGTGACGTGTGTCAGCGGCGCTGCTGTGAAAACTACAAGCCACAACCGTGGTAAAAACAATGGTAAATAAATATAATGGCAACTGTAAAACCTAGCACAAATAAAGCAGGCACCAGTATTGTATTGTGTGTTGTGGAGTGTTGAGGTGTTGGGGTGTGTTTTGGAGTGGTGAGGGTGTGTTTGTGGAGTGGTGTGAGGTGTGAGGGTCTGTTGTGGAGTTGTTTGGGGTGTCAGGATGTGGGGTGTGAGGGTGTGTTGTGGAGTGGTGTGAGGGTGTGAAGGTGTGTTGTGGAGTTGTGTGAGGGTGTGTTGTGGAGTGGTGTGAGGTGTGAAGGTGTGAGGGTGTGTTGTTGAGTTGTGTGGGGTGTGAGGGTGTGTTGTGGAGTGGCGTGGGGTGTGAGGGTGTGTTGTGGAGTGGTGTGAGGGTGTGTTTTAGAGTGGTGTGGTGTGTGAGGGTATGTTGTGTAGTTGTGTAAGGGTGTTGTCCTTGTGTTGCAGGAATAACCTCACGGTGCTGGACATGGTGCTGGTGACGGGGCAGGGGGCGAGGGAGTTGCTGCGCGTCGGGGGGAAGCTGCCTGGACCCTCGGCCTCGCTGCGCTTCAACGTCCCGCAGTCAACCCTGATGGAGTGCAGAGATGGTGAGGGCAGCGCCCACACACTGACACACACACACACACACAAACACAGACACAGACACTACCCTGGCCCACAGTGAGATGGCAGAGGGCCCAGTGTGGATTGTCACAGTGTGTGTGTGTCAGTGTGTGTGTCACTGGGTGTGTCACTGGGTGGATGAATGTACTGGGTGATACTAATGCCTCCACTGTTTTGCCCCCGTTGCCCCAGGGCTCAAGACCAGCAAACCCCTGTTCGCCATCCGCAAGAGCTTCAAGGTGGAGAACGCCGGGGAGCTGCCCCTGACAGTGGTGTCCATGAACATCAACGGCTACAAGTGCCAGGGCTTCGGGTTCGAGGTCCTGGACTGCCGCTCCTTCCAGCTGGACTACAACTCCTCCTCTGAGATCAACATCGCGTGCGTAGGCTGAGCATTCGTCTCGTGCATTGGGTGACCTGTTCACAGTGCTGGCATCGATGTTTCTGTTGAATACGGTTTTAAATGTGTAGCTACTTTAAATACAATCTCCGTAAATCAGCATTGTATGCATTTTATACCCAATAGCCTTTTAAATGTGATATGGATGCGTGTGACTGTGTGCGTGTGAGCGAGAGTGTGTAACGCTCCTCTCCAGGGAAGTGACACGCTGCTGTCTGTCCGTCTGTGCAGGTTCACGCCGGACTTCACATCCTCCTGGGTGATCCGGGAATTGGCGCTAGTCACGGCACGCGGCTCGTCCTTCCCCTTCACCCTGAACGTCACGCTGCCGCACCACATGCTGCCGCTGTGTGCCCAGGCGCTGCCCGGGCCCAGCTGGGAGGACAGCTTCTGGGTCATCACCATTGTGTTCACCTGGTGAGCCGTGGCCCTCTGCGCTGCCCCTCTCCTGCAGGCCTCTGCTTATTACTCTCCTGTGCTGTGTATGTGTGCTTTGAAATGTGATGTTCTGTTCTTGCTAAAGTAGGCAGGGTCTGGCCACTGTTATAAGTGACACGTCTAATAACTGTACTGTGTTTGCAGCCCGGACTTATACAATCACACCTTATAGAGCTGTGTGTCGCTGCTGCGTGATTGGGGGGGCAATTGGCGTCTGGTTCTGCCTGCGGTCTCTGCATCTCTGAGCCGGTGTGGATTAAATCACGCGTGTCTCTGCAGCATCTCTCTGGGCGGCGTGTGTCTGATGGCCATCCGCCAAGCCCAGTACATCCTGTCTGAGTTCGTGAGCCCAGGAGCGCGGCAGAACCACCCCTCTGTCCTGACTCGGGACAACAGCCCCGTGGACACCATTAGCCCCGGCTCGATGAGGTAAAGTCTCTTCTCTGTCCTGCGCTTGGGGGGGATGGGGGGCTCTGGGGGCTCATCTGCATGGTCTTTTGGGCCGAGGCAGCAGCGCACAGTTTAAACGGGCAGTCGGGCTTCTCGGCCTCATGTGTGTGAGTTTCTCGTTGTTGCAGTAAGGTGAAGGGCAGCTGCAAGACATTCGTGGATTCCTTCAACATGTCGGACAAGAGCAAAGGCAAGGGCTCCCTGCCCCTGGCCCCTGGCCCGGCCCGCACTCAGGCCCCGGCCAAGAAGATCCCCGCGCCCCCCCTGGCACCCCAGCGCAAGCACAAGGTCTCAGTCTACTATGGCAAGTACCGTGTGAACCCCGCCGCGGCCACGGCAGCCCCCCTGGAGGAGGATTACGAGCCCCACAGTGACGGCCCGACCCCCGAGCCCGGGGCCAACCCCTGTGCACCGGAGCCCCCCGCGCCAGCAGAGAGGAGGCCGCCCCCCGCGGTGGACACAGAGCCGGCTCCCGCTATGTTTCCCATGGAAACACACTGCCTTCTCCCCGAGACCCAGGGGGGGGTGCAGGCCGGCAGGGCGGGGCTGCTGGTGTGCAGCGTGGCTCAAACCCCCTGTCCAGACAATGCCCCTCCATCGCCCTGTGGCCCCCGGAGCAGCCCCTGCCCTCAGCACAGCCCCCAGCAAGGCCCCCAGCAAGGCCCCCAGCACGGCTGCAGGACTGACGGCCCTGGCACCGAGGTCAGTGTCTCGCCTCTTCTCTGCTCTGCTGCTCAGGGGAAATCTGTGAGTAGCAGGGTAGTAAAGCTTGAGTAGCAGCACCACCAGTTACATGTTCTCTAATCATAGTTATTGGATTTTATAATGCCTTTTCTGGAGTAAACAGCCCCAGTGCCATCTGTTCAAATTGTTATTCTCCTGCAGCAGTCGGTTGAGAGTGCAGGGGGTTGTGTAGTCAGTACCGTCACTGATGTGTGTTTCTGGTCACTGTGCCGGCAGTTAAGGGACAACAGCCACGCGAGGAGGAAGCACAGCGACAAGAGCGAGGCCAGCGCTGCGGCCGGCGGGAAGAGCCGGAGGAACTGCGGGAAGAGCCGGAGGAAGAACACCGAGGGCGGGGCGGGGTGAGCGCCGTTATAACAACCGGTCAGCGAGTCACAGTCGCTTCACACAACATCACACTCATCACACAACACTCGGCTCGGAGGCACTTCAACAGACCAACACGCTTTCACAGTCGTCCCATAAAACTGTGGTCGCTACCGCGTAGCAGCCTGTGAGTCGTGTGACGTGTGTGTGATGTGTGAACGGCTGTCCCCCGCAGGGTCCCTCAGCCCAGTGTGGCTCTGCTGTCAGAGAAGAGCAGGGAGCCCGAGTGGAGAGACCCCCGCAACCCCACACGCCCCCGAAACCGCTGTTCGGCAGCCAAGGCCGACGGCCCCCGAGCAGCCCCTTCCTCAGACATCCCCGGCAAACACATGTACAACGGTAGGGGTGTGTGTCTCTCTGTTGGAGTGTGTGTGTGTGTTAGTTCGCAGGCCTGGTTTGACACAGTGGTTCCCCAGTTACACACTTCTGTTTGGCATTGTGTAGCTGCTTGTGCAGGGTGTGTGTGCTGCTGCTTATGAGGGAGTGAAGGGGAGGACCCACACGCGTGTCACACTGTTATTATAAAGGCTCCTGAGCCAGTGAGAGCAAGGGGCGGGACGGGGCGGGACAGGGCAACAGCCGGCCCAGGCCGCAGAGTTCAGTGTGTGAGGGTGTGAGTGCTGGCTGTGTGGCGGGGCTCTGCGGTGCCTGGGGTCCCAGGGTCTCCATGTCCCGGTGTGTTGGTGTCAGTGTCCCAGTGTCCGTGACTCTGCGCCTCAGTGTCCATGACTCTGCGCCTCAGTGTCTGTTTCCCACCCTTTCTGTCTCGGCCGTGCCCCGGTGTCTCTGTGTCCTGGTACCCGGTGTTACCGTGTCCCTGTCTCAGTGTCCTGTGCTCTGTGTCCTGGTGTCTCAGTGTGCTGTGCTCTGTGCCAGTATCTCAGTGTCCAATGTCTGTGTCTCAGTATCCTGGTGTCCGTGTCTCGGTGTGCTGTGCTCTGTGTCTGTGTCTCAGTGTCCCAGTGTCCAGTGTCTCTGTCTCAGTGTGCTGTGCTCTGTGTCTCAATGTACTGTGCTCTGTGCTCGTCCTGCAGGTGCGGCGGCGCGGGCGCGGCGGAGGGGCCCCGAGCGGCGGCCACTGTGGGAGTCGGGCTCGGACTCGGGCAGCTCCTCGGGCAGTGTGCCCGCCAGCAGAGGCAGCTGGGGCAGCTGGAGCAGCGCCAGCAGCCTGGAGGGGGAGCGGGAGCAGCAGGGCACATATACGTACACCACCACACCCCCCAAGAGAAGTACGCATTCTGCCCCCTTAACCCCTCTCGTCTGGCCCCTCACCCTCTCACCACAGCCAGGTTTCCACAGGTTTCTAATATGTGCACTAAACATCTAAGGAATTTGTCCACATGTGTGAATGGATTTGGTGGTTTTAGGTTATTTGTGTCTGTGGAGACGCTGTCCCTAACCAGCCACAGCTCTGTCCCTGTCTCTAATCATATAGCAGCTCATATAGCCCTGTCCTCAGTGCAGCTCTCTAGCTCTCCACTGCGCTGGTGTTATCCCAGGGGCCGCAGGCAAGGAATCGGTGTGGAAAAGCAGAGCCTTGTCACGGACAGAAAGAAAACAGATGGTGGAGGGGTGCTGACAAATTGTTAATAATGATATGAGTTGATTGATAATGAATAACCGAAGGCACTTCTCACTGGGGCTCAGTATCGCTGTCCACACAGTCCCTGCGCTGAGAGCAGCCCATCCTCCTGCCGGGATTCACTCCTCTCATCTCCTTCCTTCCAGGGGAGGCCCAGCACAGCGCCTGTCCTTCTGAGAGGGACTGCTGCCAGACTGACTTCTCGAGCCTCCGGACCCCCAGGTAACGTGTGCACAGTGTGGGGCCGGGCCCTTGCGACCTGCTCTGATTAGGGACACTTCTGTGTGTGTGTGATCAGGGACTGACCCTCTGTCCTTCCTCCTGCAGCCAGTACAGTCTGTACCGTAAGGAGCCGTGCCAAAGCCCCCTGCCGCCCGCCGCCCCCTGCTTCACTCCCAGCTTCGCCGACGTGGCCGCCGGGCTGGAGAGGAACACGGGTGAGTGTCCCGGCCTCCACCCATCCCTCTATCTCTGTCCCTCTATCTGTGGTCTATGTGTTTGTCTAGACTGACCTCTCCGGGCTTCCCTCTGTCGGCAGGTGTTTCGGGTCCGTACTCCGCAGAGGAAATGTGGTCGACGCCTTCGATTCCCTTAACCAACGACTTCAGATACAACGCCACCGAGAGCCAGCCCTGCGTCCCGCCGGGGTCGGCGCTGTGCTTCTACAATGGGTGCGTCTGGCATTGCAGCGGGGCTGCGTCTGAGGCCCGGTGACGTGAATTTCGCAACGACAGTCATGAGAATAGCAGTGATCGTAATAAACTGCTCTTATGGACTGTGTCACTATTATTCACCCAAACAAGAAGCGCTGTCCTCAGACAGGACGCTCTGTGTCATTAGATCTAGTCTCTGTGTCGTGATGTCTCCGTTTCTGTCTCTGAGGGGTTTCTGTTGATAAGTGTGGAGCTGCAGTTCTGTGCCTTCGATCTGTTGGTTCCCAAGGGAAGACATTATTATGCATAACCCCCATGTGTATTCATAACCCCCAGCACATGCACTCTCACACACACACACACACTGTCTCACAAGCGCGCACAAACACACTTACGCACGCACTCTCTCATGGTCCTCTTCCTGTCTCAGGTTTCCCTGGAGCAGCGCAAACAGCCAGTGCACAAGCCACCCCCCGTACTGTGACCAGAGGAACTACTGCTCCCTGCTGGAAGGTGGGTCCTCCTCTTGGGGGTTTTGGTTCCACGTTTCCACACTTGACCGTCTCTATTCATTCATTGCTTTCTGTGTTTGTGTGTTCATTGTATTCTAATCCCGCCCCCCCCCCCCGTCCAGGCAACACCTTCTCCTGCCCCGAGACGCCCGGCTCTCCTTATGCCCCCCCGCCGGGCTGGAGCGAGGCCGGCCCTCAGGACGTCACCTCGGCCTGGGACAGCACGGGACACAAGGTGAGCCGGGGGTGGGGGGGACAGAGGTGGGGAAAGCGAGTCTCCTGCGGGGGCCGAGAGAGGGACATGGAGACACCGGGACTGACCCGCCTGGCTCTGGAGACGGAGACCGCTCCCTCAATGGACGCATGTGTGGGCTGGATCAAGGGCCCAGCTGCCCTGTGGTTTGTATGGAGGACACTTCCTCTGTCACTAACGTCCTGTCCTCCGTCCCGCAGCCCTTCTTCTCCGGCACCCGCAGCCTGTCACCCATGTCCGGCCTGTTCGGCTCCATCTGGACCCCCCAGAGCGAGCCGCCCCAGAGCCCCTTTCATGCGGTGCGGCCGCCCCCCCCGCAGCCCTTGCCCGGCGCCGGCCGCCCCAAGCAGTACTCGAGCTTCAACCCCTTCGGCCCCCACATGCACCTGGACATCTGGAACTCGTGCTCCAGCCGCAGCTCCACCTCGCAGCTGTCCAACGACTCGGGCTTCGGCGGAGACCTCTGAGCACGGCGGGCTTTTACTCACAATGATAGGAAGCAAAGAAAGAGGAGAGAAGAATGTGAAAATACTTTGTTTTTTTCCTCCAAATTCAATGTGTAAAGTTAAGCTTTTTTTGTTGTATATTTTTCTAGATTTGGACATAGAAAATTCTGAGGAGGAGGAGGACGATAATAAAACGTTTTTGTACTGAAAGCTTCTGTTTGTTTTCTTGCCAGCAGCGCAGGGCTGTTATCCTCTGTGCAGAGCCAGTGTGCTCAGGGTAGGTGTGTTCACAGAGCCAGAGTGTGCTCCGTCTCCCCCTACACCCTTGCCTCCACTGCCCTCACTCTCTTACCTTCCATTGTTTGTTTTTCCCATCAATCTGTGAACTGTGCTACCTCCTCTTTGTTCTCCTCCCTCACCTCCTCCCTTGACTCTTTCTGTCCTCTCACGTCTCGTCCTGCCCATCCCTTCAATCAGCCTTGGCTCTCTGCTGTTCTCCGCTCAACCCGAACTGCGGGGGGGGCGGCTACAATGATTTAGCCGCCGCCTTCTTCTCCAAGATCACAGACATCCGCAAGCTCTTCAACAGTCCCCCCTCCTCTCCCATCACACCCAAACCTCCCACCGACCAAGCGTCCTTTTCTTCATTCTCACCTCTCTCGGACTCGGAAGTTTCTGCTCTCCTCCTACGTCACAAATCCACAACGTGCGCCCTGGACCCTCTCCCTTCTCACCTCCTCCAAGCGATCGCTCCTGATCTTGTCCCCTTCATCTCCTCCCTCCTTGCTCCCTCCTTTCTGGCTGTTTCCCCTCTGCATTTAAACAAGCTGCTGTCATCCCACTGCTCAAGAAACCAACCCTTGACGCCACCTCTCCTCAGAACTACCGCCCTGTCTCCCTACTCCCCTTCCTCTCAAAGACTCGAGCGGGCGGTCCACCGTCAGCTCTCTTACTTTCTGTCCCAACACTCACTCCTTGATCCTCTGCAATCCGGCTTCCGCACAGCTCACTCCACTGAGACGGCTCATTGGCAGTCACTGACTCCCTCAGCTGTGCTCAGGCTCCTCCCTCTCCTCTGTCCTCATCCTCCTTGACCTCTCCACAGCATTTGACACAGTCGATCACTCCATCTTCCTCTCCTGCCTCGCTGACCTTGGAATCTCTGGGACTGCTCTCACCTGGTTCTCCTCCTACCTCAACAGTCCCCTCAGTCCCTCCTCTCTCCATACATCCCCTCCAGACCACTGTGCTCCTCCAGTGCCGGAAGACTAACTCTGCCTCCTCTCCACTCTCCTTCCTTCAGAGCTGCTCCTTCTCATCCCTGGCCCCTAAGTGGTGGAACGACCTAACCACTGAAGTCAAAACAGCCTTGAGAGAGTCCTTAACCTCCTTCCGGCGATTACACAGTGTAACTTTTTTTAATTATTTTTTATTTTTTTGTTCCTGGGCAGTGTTATTTCCTAATTGCTTATGCCTCAAAAGTGTAGAAAATGGCTATTATTCCCCACAAACTTTGCTTTTGTGAGCAGGACTGATATTTTGAAATTTTCCTATTTTCCAGAACATTCCAGATAGATTCAGTGCTGAGTAAACTTGGATAAACTTCTAGAACTTTCCAGTAATATACACTGATCATCCATAACATTATGACCACCTGCCTAATATTGTGTAGGTCCCCCTTTTGCTGCCAAAACAGCCCTGACCCATCGAGGCATGGACTCCACTAGACCTCTGAAGGTGTGCTGTGGTATCTGGCACCAAGACGTTAGCAGCAGATCCTTAAAGTCCTATAAGTTGCGAGGTGGGGCCTCCATGGATCGGTTTGTCCAGCATATCCCACAGATGCTTGATTGGATTGAGATCTGGGGAATTTGGAGGCTAAGTCAATACCTTGAACTCGTTGTGTTCCTCAAACCATTCCTGAACCATTTTTGCTTTGTTGCAGGGCACATTATCCTGCTGAAAGATGCCAATGCCATCAGGGAATACCGTTTCCATGAAAGGGTGTACATGGTCTGCAACAATGCTTAGGTAGGTGGTACGTGTCAAAGTAACATCCACATGAATGGCAGGACCCAAGGTTTCCCAGCAGAACATTGCCCAAAGCATCACACCGCCTCTGCCGGCTTGTGTTCTTCCCATAATGCATCCTGGTCCCATGTGTTCTCCAGGTAAGCGACGCACACGCACCCGGCCATCCACGTGATGTAAAAGAGAAAATGTGATTCATCAGACCAAGCCGCCTTCTTCCATTGCTCCGTGGTCCAGTTCTGCACCCTAAGTGGTCTGCGGATACGCAGCCCCATACACAACAAACTGCGATGCACTGTGTGTTCTGACACCTTTCTATCAGAACCAGCATTCACTTTTTCAGCAATTTGAGCTACAGTAGCTCGTCTGTTGGATCGGAACACACAGGCCAGCCTTCGCTCCCCACGTGCATCAATGAGCCTTGGCCACCCATGACCCTGTCGCCAGTTCACCACTGTTCCTTCCTTGGAGCACTTTTGATAGGTACCGACCACTGGAGACCAGAAACACCCCACAAGAGCTGCAGTTTTAGAGATGCTCTGACCCAATCGTCTAGCCATCACAATTTGGCCCTTGTCAAAGTCGCTCAGACAAAATGTTCACTTGCTGCCTAATACATCCCACCCACTGACAGGTGCCATGATAGCGAGATTATCAGTGTCATTCACTTCACCTGTCAGTGGGCAGAATGCTATGGCTGATCGGTGTGACACTCTTAGAAGAAAGAAAGTGTCTTTAACGTTACATTTTAATTACTGCTTTTCATTTTCTTTGAGGACAAGACTGATGCTGGAACACCGACAGAACTTCCTCACCTGTGTTACACTATCTATCTGAGTCACAGCCTCTCTCTCTCTTCCTCCCTCTCACCACTATCTCTCTCCCTCCCTCTCTCCCCCTCTCACCTCCCTCCCTCTCTACCCCCAGGCTGGGAGCCATCACAGTTTGGCCCTTGTCAAAGTCGCTCTGACAAAATGTTCACTTGCTGCCTAATACATCCCACCCACTGACAGGTGCCATGATAACGAGATTATCAGTGTCATTCACTTCACCTGTCAGTGCTCATAATGTTATGGCTGATTGGTGTGTGTATATACACATATATAATATACATACATACACTCACCTAAAGGATTATTAGGATTATTAACCAATCACATGGCAGTTGCTTCAATGCATTTAGGGGTGTGGTCCTGGTCAAGACAATCTCCTGAACTCCAAACTGAATGTCTGAATGGGAAAGAAAGGTGATTTAAGCAATTTTGAGCGTGGCATGGTTGTTGGTGCCAGATGGGCCGGTCTGAGTATTTCACAATCTGCTCAGTTACTGGGATTTTCACGCACAACCATTTCTAGGGTTTACAAAGAATGGTGTGAAAAGGGAAAAACATCCAGTATGCGGCAGTCCTGTGGGCGAAAATGCCTTGTTGATGCTAGAGGTCAGAGGAGAATGGGCCGACTGATTCAAGCTGATAGAAGAGCAACTTTGACTGAAATAACCACTCGTTACAACCGAGGTATGCAGCAAAGCATTTGTGAAGCCACAACACGTACAACCTTGAGGCGGATGGGCTACAACAGCAGAAGACCCCACCGGGTACCACTCATCTCCACTACAAATAGGAAAAAGAGGCTACAATTTGCACAAGCTCACCAAAATTGGACAGTTGAAGACTGGAAAAATGTTGCCTGGTCTGATGAGTCTCGATTTCTGTTGAGACATTCAGATGGTAGAGTCAGAATTTGGCGTAAACAGAATGAGAACATGGATCCATCATGCCTTGTTACCACTGTGCAGGCTGGTGGTGGTGGTGTAATGGTGTGGGGGATGTTTTCTTGGCACACTTTAGGCCCCTTATTGCCAATTGGGCATCGTTTAAATGCCACGGCCTACCTGAGCATTGTTTCTGACCATGTCCATCCCTTTATGACCACCATGTACCCATCCTCTGATGGCTACTTCCAGCAGGATAATGCACCATGTCACAAAGGTCGAATCATTTCAAATTGGTTTCTTGAACATGACAATGAGTTCACTGTACTAAACTGGCCCCCCACAGTCACCAGATCTCAACCCAATAGAGCATCTTTGGGATGTGGTGGAACGGGAGCTTCGTGCCCTGGATGTGCATCCCACAAATCTCCATCAACTGCAAGATGCTATCCTATCAATATGGGCCAACATTTCTAAAGAATGCTTTCAGCACCTTGTTGAATCAATGCCACGTAGAATTAAGGCAGTTCTGAAGGCGAAAGGGGGTCAAACACAGTATTAATATGGTGTTCCTAATAATCCTTTAGGTGAGTGTATATACATACAGGGGTTAAACTGGGATTTGTTATGTGGGGGGCTCTGTGGTTTCAGGCTTTTGAGGGGTGCACATGTGTATGCAAAGCCTGCAAAATCTTATCAATTGACAAACTGTGAAATAGGGTTGGCAGTGCTCGGAGTTTGCTGGCTCCAGCTCCGGAGCCACAAAAAACTGCAAACTACGATGCGATCATTATTTATATTGTTTCCTTTTTTACTTCTTTTATGTAAATAACTGTTTAACAAAACCAAAATATGAATAACAAACATCTGTTTAACCATTCAAACATGAAAAAGTAGAACATTTGAAAGATGTCTGTGGCAATTAGGGTTGCCATCCAGCCAGTATATTTTTGCGGACTGTGAAGTATTTGTACACTATATGCCCAAATGCATGCCGACACCCCTTCTAATTAGTGGATTTGGCTATTTCAGCCACACCCACTGCTGACAGGCGTATACAGTGCCTCTCAAAAGTATTCACCCCCACCAAAGGTCCCCATCCAGCTTGGAGCTTGAACAGTTGTGCAATGAAGAATGGGCAAACAATGCTGTGTCCAGATGTGCAAAGCTGATAGAGACTTATCCACATAGACTCACGGCTGTAATTGCTGCCAAAGGTGCCTCTACCAAATATTTACTGAAGGGGTGATCACTTATGCATTCAATTATTTTCTGTTTTGTGTATGTAATTAATTTAGACAATTTGTAGATTATATTTTTCACTTTGACAATATGGACATTTTTTGTGTTGATCAGTGGCAAGAACTCCTGATTAAATCCATTCTGATTTCATGTTGTAACACAATGACATGTGGAAAAGTACGAGAGGTAAATACTTTTGAGAGCCACTGTAAAATCAAGCCACACAGCAATCTCCAACAAGCATTGGCAATAGAATGAACTTTACTGAAGAGCTCAGTGACTTTCAACATGGCACCATTATAGGATGCCACCTTTCCAACAAGCAGTTTGTCAAATTTCTGCCTTGCTAGACCTGCCCTGGTGAGCTGTAAGTGCTGTTATTGCTAAGAGGAAGCATCTAGGAGCAACAACAGCTCATCCGCAAAGTGGTCGGCCACACAAGATCACAGAATGCCAAACTGCCCCTGGAAGAAACGTCAGCAGAAGAACTGTTCTTCATGAGCTTCATGAAATGGGTTTCCATGGCCGAGCAGCCACACAAGCCTAAGATCTCCATGTGCGATGCCAAACATCGGCTGGAGTGGTGTAACCATTTGACCCGGGAGCAGTGGAAATTAGCTAAATCCTGCCCAAAAAAAAAAAAAGGAATTAGATCTAATATGGACAAATATATTCTCATAAAGGTAAGACTCTATGCCATCCAATGGGAGGTTAGTTTTGGTGCTTTTTTCAATTTTGATTTTTTTCAGTTTTTAAAACCTTATTCGTCTTTCACCCACTTCCAAATTTGTGTCAACAGTTTGGGGAAGCCCTTTCCTGTTTCAGCATGACAACCCATGCACAAAGCGAGGTCCATACAGAAATAGTTTGTCGAGATTGGTGTGGAAGGACTTGACTGGCCTGCACAGAGCCCTGACCTCAACCCCATCCCACCTTTGGGATGAATTCAAAAGCCGACTGTGAGCCAGGCCTGATCGATCAACATCAGTGCCCAATGTTCTAACATCTATTGGAAAGCCTTCCCAGAAGAGTGGAGGCTGTTATTGCATCAAAGGGGGGACCAACTCTATATTAATGCCCATGATTTTGGAATGAGATGTTTGACGAGCAGGTGTCCACATACTTTTGGCCATGTAGTGTATGTACTTTGACCCCCTGTCCAGTATTTTTGGAAGATGTTCGGTTATTTTAAGTACTGTAATCTATTGAATATGTTGTTAAAAATGTTATCAGTGTACAATTTGCCCTCAACCTCTCCCCATCGTTGTCTAATTGCCAGCACCCCCTCTAGGTTGACATTTTGCAACCCCCCCCCCCACCAGGGGTCAGATATTTCGTATCTCAAAAGTGGCAGACAAGGTGCAGGGGGCATGACTCCAGCACGTGACCTTAACTCCCTGGCAACCGGAGCCGGTGCACGGCCAAACCTAGTGTGCAGTCAGTGTGGCTGCTGGGCTCCTGTGCAGTGACACTCCAGGCCTGCAGGGGCTCCAGCATCCATCTCTCCACAAGCCACTGGAGAGGAGGAGAGACACGGTGTAGGATAAAATAGTTCCTGCCATACAAAACTTCCCACCTCCCTCTCCCAGCAGGAAGGAACAGCTGAGAGAGAAAGTGAAAGTGCTGCTGAGGGAGGACTGTGCTCCTGTTCCTGTTGAGAGACAGAAAGAGAGAGACAGAGACACAAAGAAGAGAGAAGAAAAGAGACAGAAAAGAGAGAGAGAGAGGGAGAGTAACTTTTCAATATTGAAGAAAAGTCTGAACAGCTGATCTGAGAGGGAGATGGCGAGCGGCTGTGGGTCCTCCTCCCTTGGTGTTGAGTTACTGCTCTTTGTTTTAAGTAAAAGTGAATAAATGGATGTTGAGATAAAAATAAAACGAAAGCAAAATGTATAGAATTGTAAACAAAAAGACTTGAAAGCAGAAAATGTTGCATGGAGAGCACTGAGTCTCTGCCTGTGGGTGTGAGTTTTGTGAGGGTGGGGTTTACAGGGAGGCATACATAAGGCTCTCCATTGGTCCACTAGGTTTGTGTGATGGTTCTTTCTAACCCAATCAGTGAGCAGGAGAGCCGGTCTGACTCTTTCACTTGACTGCTGACTGGACCCGCACACTGAGTGGGTGTAACTGGGCCTTCGGACCATGGTGCCCACTCCCCCCCAGAAGAAGGAGGTAGGAGACTCAATTCTTAGAAGTGTAGATCACACAGTGTGTTCTACTGACAAGGAGACCCGCATGGTATCTTGCCTGCCTGGTGCTCACGTTGCAGATCTCCCTAAACTAGTAGACAGGCTACTGGCCAAAGCTGGGAGTAATCCACTGGTCATGGTCCACATTGGAACCAATGACATAGGAAAAGGTAGGACAGAGGTTCTGCAAGACAAATTTAATGAGTTAGGAACAAAACTAAAGAGCAGAACCTCCACAGTAGTTTTCTCTGAAATACTTCCAGTACCACGTGCCAGGCCAGGGAGACAAGCAGAGATTAGAAAGTTTAACACGTGGTTGAAAGCTTGGTGTAGGGAAGAGGGGTTTAGGTTTATGGAGCATTGGTCTTTCTTCTGGGATAGATGGGACCTGTACAAACTGGACGGTCTACATCTAAACAGAAGGGGGGCTAATGCATTGGGAGAGCGTATGTGCAGAGTAATTGAGAATCATTTAAACTAGGAACCAGGGGGGCAGGGAGCTCTGACAATGGGAGATGTTCCTCTAAGGAAAGAAAACCAAGGGAAACTGCTAGTAGGAAAGTCCTGAAATGTTTGTACCTCAATGCCAGGAGTATAAGGAACAAGATGTTAGACTTGGAAGCCACAGTGCTGGCGTGTGACTATGATGTTGTAGGAGTGACAGAAACATGGCTTACAGAAAATGATGGGGATGAATACAAGTTGGAAGGATACACACAGTTTATGAGAGACAGGCAAAATCGAAGAGGGGGTTGGGGTAGCATTATATGTGAAAAATGACATTGAGGCAGAAGAACTGAAATTAGATCCCAGTAACGGAACAGAATCTTTGTGGGTGAAACTTTTGAACAAGAGATCTGGAGGATTAGCGGTAGGAGTGTTACAGACCACCCAACTCAGATATTCAGAAAGATGCTGCATTGTACAGTGTAATCAGGACTGCATGTAGCAAGGATGTGGCTGTTATAATGGGGGATTTCAATTTCCCAAACTTAGACTGGGAAAGCCCAGTGGGGACTACAGAAGTAGAAATAGAAATGGTTGAGATGGTAAATGACTACTTTCTAACTCAGTTTGTCAGGGAACCAACCAGAGAGAGCGCATGTATTGACTTGATCTTTTCAAATGACCAAGATAGAGTCAGAGGGACACTGGTTAGAGAACCAATGTGATCACAACATGTTAGCTTTGAGGCATTCTTTCAAAAAACAAGGTCCAAGTCTAAGACAATGGTCTACAATTTTAGAAAAGCAAACCTTGAAGGTATGAGGTGGCACTTAGAAGAGGTAGACTGGAGCACATTGGATACAGCGTCAGTTGAAAATGGATGGGTATATTTTAAGAATATACCACTTGAGGCAAATTGAGGACCAAAAAACACCAAATGCATTAAAAGAAGTATGCAAAAAAAATTGTACAGTGCATACAAAAGGGATGGAGATTAAACCCTCTGTTTCCTATACATCAACCAGTTCATAATCCATCTAATTACATTACCCTGAAGGCATGACACTCTATTTTCTGTCTAACATTTTTTTCCAACATTTTACAGGTGATGCAGGTGAGACTGATTGGTCTGTAATTTCCTGGCTCAGTTTTGTCCCCTTTCTTGTGGATTGGTATGACATTTGCTGTCTTCCAGTCAGTTGGCACATCCCTTGGATGTGTGTGTATGTTTGTTCGTACGTGTACACGTTCATACTCAGACGCTGTGAGGTGAACGAGCCCATGGCAGTGCTGTCCCACTCAGACGCTGTGCAGTGAAAGGTGGCAACCTGTCGCAACAGGGCAATTAGTTCACTGAGGCATTGAGGCTCGAACCCATTTAGCGCTTTAATCGGTCAATAACAGGACTGCAAAATCAATTCTATATTTCACTGCTTACAGTGGTGAGGTGACCTGTCGGTGACTTTCCTGCACAGGTTTCAGCTCCGGTCAGACGAAGCCGTTTTACCCAGACTGTGTAGTGGACGTCTGTATTTCAGACTGTTCATTTTGTGTTACACACACACACACAGGCACATAATATACTGATATAGTAAAGGCTCAACTCAGTTATATCAATGAGTCACTGCTCTGTGTTTCTGTCCTCTGTGTCCCGCAGGAGAGACTGTCCCTTTGTCCTCCAGTCCCCAAGTTAAAGTGACCGCTGCACAGGAGCTCAGAGTCCCACTGAGAGAGTTATTAGAGGGACTGAGACACAGCTGATGGGCAAACTGACTGACTGGAGTGACTGTAGGGAAAACACCAGCAACACACACAAACACACACACAACACACACACACACACACACACAACACCACACTGGACTACACACCCTGAGAGAATAGAGCTGCAATGGCATATAAATATTCTAGGAAGGGAGATGGAGGGGAAGAGATGGACAAAGAGAGAGAGAGAGAGAGAAGGGGACAAGGTGGAGAGATGGAGAGAGAGAAGGGGTTAGAGAGAGGGAGAAGGAGGGGAATGGGGAGACAGATGAGAGAGGGAGAAGGGGTGAGAGATTGGGATAGGATGAGGAGAGGGAGAGAGAGAGCGGGCGAGAGTGGGAGAGAGACAGTGGTCTTTATTAATTATCCGCAGTCGTCGTGTTCGTGCTTGTTGTCACTGAGACTCACTGTTATTAGTGTGATGTCATCAGAGACATCAGAGAGAGAGGCTGTATTATTATAATTATTAATATTAATATTGTAATAATTATTAGTTATTTTTAGGATTACTTTTGGAAGGGAAGGATGGGGAGGAAGGAAGAGAGAATGGCAGAAAAAAGATAGAGAAAACAACATCAATAAGAAGAAAGGGAAGTAAGAAAAGCAGGAGGAAGAGAGACCGAATGGAGGAGATGGTTATCCAGGGAGGAGAGAGGAGGGAGGGAAGTAGAGAGATGGAGGAGAGAAAAAAACAATGTCAGTAATAAGAAGAAGTAGACAGGTTTGGCCATTAGTTAAAAAAATCTAATGAAAATACATAAATAACATAGATTAATAATAATAATAATAATAATAAATTCATGAAGGTGAGGTAATGAGAGAGCAGCATCAGTAAGAGAAGAAGGGAGAGGAGGAGAGAGGGGAGACGGAGGGAACGAGTGTGGGAGATGGAGGGATGGAGGGAGAGGCAGTGGGACTGAAGAGGGATATAAACTGTGTTGTTTCTCTCTGACAGGGGGGGACAGAATGCTTCCCCTGAGACACAGCGTCTCTCAGAGCTGAGGATTGTGCTGCTGGGGTGGAGTGGATGGGCTGGGAAGAGTTCATCAGGAAACACCATCCTGGGCAGAGAGGCGTTTAAGACTGGGAGTCAGTATAAGACAGTGACTGTGCAGAGTGAGAAGAGCCAGGGTGAAGTGGCCGGGAGGCTGGGGGTTGAGTGATTCTGTACAGGCGACTCCAGAGTGTGTCAAACAGGAGATTGTGCGCAGTGTGTCTCTGTGCCCCCCGGGACCCCACGCTCTCCTCCTGCTCATTCCTGTGTTGGGCTCATTCACAGAGAGATACAGGAGAGCAGTGTAGGAACACCTGGAGCTCCTCAGTGAGAGAGTCTGGAGACACACTATAGTGCTGTTCACTGGGGGACAGACTGGGAGACACAACCATTGAGCAGCGCATTGAGAGAGGAGGGGAGGAGCTCCAGCGGCTTGTGGAGAAATGTGGGAACAGGTATCATGTTCTCAACAACAGGGACAGGGGTGATGGCACTCAGGTCACAGAGCTGCTGGACAAGATAGAGGAGATGGGGGCAGGACTGAGTGTCTTTCACTACAGGAGGGAGACAGGAGGACTGCAGGAGAAGAGAGAGAAGAGGAGTGAGGAGAGAGAAGGAGAGAAACAGAGGGATGAAGAGGAGGAGGAGAGGGAGCAAGAGGGAGCCAAACTGCCAGTTAGGTGGAGAAACAGTAAAGAATTGCAACAACCCAGCAGTAAGTCAATGTGGTCAGGTTAACAGCAGACAGACCACTGTAGCATTATGATGGGTTATTTTGATAAGAGCATTTTAGCTCTGAGCTGAAGCACTGATCCAAAGAAGACCTCTCCCCCCAAAGTTATCAGATTTCCTTAAAGCGTGGGACTGGTTTACATCAAAGTGACAGTCTGGGAGGATGGCACCGAGAATAGGCCAAATAGTTTGGAATCCTGCTGTGAGATGTCTGGGGAAGGGGACCTGTAGGTAATAAAAACTCTTTGAAATGGACGAGAGCCGAAATCCCGACACAGAGCTATGAACCCGGGCCAACCGGCATTTCCAAAAGATGGCATGGATTGACATCAGTCATAAATCAAGCCCCCCTCCAAAAGGACACTGGGGGCTGAAACCGAAATCCAATCTCAAAAACTGAAGAACCAAACACCTATTGATCTGACAGACTATAAAGAACAGCGCACGGTCTCTCTCTCTCTCTCTCTCTCTCTCTCTCTCTCTCTCTCTCTCTCACCTGAACCAGAAACTCGCTGCCACAGCTCAACCTGTACCTCTGTTGCCAGAACCGGAACCAGAAACCAACCAAGTCTTTGCCGGCAACAGAAGAGTTAAACTGGAGAAGGAGATTGAGCCGTACGAAGAATTCTTTTAAAGGACTTTATTAAATAAAGAACTTTACAGACTGCGCTGCCCGCCTGTGCCCACCTGATCAGTGGAGTTTTACAGCTGGACAATTGACTAAGTCGACTGAATACGAAAGTGTCAGTCATTTAAATAGCTATTTGAGTCTTAAGAAACTTGACCCTTGGAACAAACACGGCCCTGCTTTCCTCAAAGACTTTGTCTTCAAATAAGTACGGTGAGAGACCCTGCTTGCCAAGAAGATTTTGTGTACAACCTTGGAGCCTTCAAACCAGTGGAAAATCTGTTTGGAAAAGACTCTACTTTCGCGAAACCCCAACTTCCAGGTGCATCGACTGAGTGGAAGTTCTTGGACAAAGCCGAACCGGACTGCCTTTGTTCCAAACCACACGGACCTCGTGCCGTGTGCTGTTATCTGAGCCCGAAGCCAGAGAGGCCTCTCTGTGACGAAGTTCACATAAGTTTAACAGTTTGGAGTTTGTGATTCATGACATTTGAGAAATCAATTAGAAATGTTAATCTGTGATTCATAACTCTAGAATGTGTAATATCATTTAGTTTTCTTAAATATAAATGTGTGTTGCATTAAACTGTATTGTTGATAATTTTAGAAATAAAATCTGTCAACGCCGAGAAATATCTTCTCATTCCTGTTTAACTGTTTAGTCTGAAATTGACACAAGTTAATAGACACAAGATTATAGGTGGCCCTGCCTATCCTTAATCATTGAATAATAATCAGTTAAGGGAAATTGTGGTAACAAGAAATGATAGGATCTTTCTCGGCACCTAAACGTAAATGAGACTGATATATATATAATGAGAAGTTACCTGACATAAATACTAACCTGCGTAGTTATTTAATGTCTGACTAACAATACTAATGAGAGACTCACCTTCGTCTAAATAACCGGTATTGTAGTCAATGTGTTTATAACTTTTTTTATTGAACGATTTGTGTGATATCATATGCGACCCCATGGTCTTTGATTTGGTCACGGAAGTGATTTGTCTTTGATTTGTTGATCTAGAGTTGAATTTTAATTAGTTTTTCCCTTTTGTATAATTAGTGTAGTGCTACATTTAGTCTTTGTTTTTGAATAAATTTCACAATTTATATCTTTGGAATTGGTGTCTGCGTCCAATTATTACAGAAATTGAGTTCTACAAGATTCCAGGATTCGTGATAAGGTGATACTATAAATTCACTTCTTTAATTGAAATTTATAAGTGTACCTTACACTACACCAAATACCTCTGTCACTGCACAGCACTGAGGCCTCTTACTGACTGTGTCACTACAGCACACTGACACACAGCTCCACTACACCCCTGACTGTGTCACAACAGCACACTGACACACAGCTCCACTACACCCCTGACTGTGTCACAACAGCACACTGACACACAGCTCCACTACACCCCTGACTGTGTCACTACAGCACACTGACACACAGCTCCACTACACCCCTGACTGTGTCACTACAGCACACTGACACACAGCTCCACTACACCCCTGACTGTGTCACAACAGCACACTGACACACAGCTCCACTACACCCCTGACTGTGTCACAACAGCACACTGACACACAGCTCCACTACACCCCTGACCATCTCTCTCTCTGCAGTGTCTGGAGCAGAGCACCCTGCCCTGGATGAGCCCTGAGCCCCAGTGGGGACTGACAGCTGTGCTGAAGGGGCTGTAGACCAGTTCCCACTTGTGGAGAATATGGTGAAGGATGACTCATCTGACCAGATCACTTTTCTCCACATCTCTGTAGACCAGCGCCTCTGGTTTGTGCACCACTGGAGTCTCAGATGTGCATTTGTCTTTGTAATGAGGGGTTTATGCACTGCAACTGTAACCGGTGTAGAGTGTTTTATAATTTGGAATATTTTATTGTATTTGTGTACTTTATCTGTTTTTAGAAAACAAAGTATGTTTTGACACGCTCCCTTATTTCAGCCTGTGGGACCATATTAGTGGCGTGGCCTGCTTAATGGCCAGGTGTATGAAAGGGCTGGTTCTGCTTACAAAGACAGAGCTACCTAAGAGGAGTGTAAACTGGGAACATGAGGGGTGAAGGGCAAGTGTGGTAAGATACATATGATCCCCAAATTATAGAACTATACTGCTGTTGGTTTGAAGTCCTAAGTGAGTAGTAACAGGATCGTCTGGCCTGCTCTGTTAGAGTGGTTTGTACTAAGTAACCCCCATGTTCCCAGTCAGGTGGCTCTGGTATATTAAGGTGAAAATGATTTTAAATATCTGTTTTATTTTGAGTTTTTTTATTATTGATTTTATTTATTGTGATAGTGTACCATATTGCTAAAAATGGCTATTGTCTTTTTGACTAGATGAATATAGGCGACATTGCAATACTCCACCTAGCTATACATGTGTGATTTGATTGTTTGGGGATATTGACAAGTTTAAATCGTTTTGGTGTGGGTTTCAGTGTTTATTTTTGTTTTATAATTTTATGAAGATCACTGTGGTAGGGTGTTTTATCCTTTTATGGTGTGATTATTTGATTATGGTATTGTTTAATAGGTGTGGTATTCCCATGGAAGTTTTTTATTGATAGTCCTAACTCTTTTATAACTGAACAGTTTGGATAAAGTGCTTTAATCTATAGTGGTACATTTGTTTGAATGTGTTTAATCTTGACCTTGGTGTAATCTCTATTCCTGCTCCTTGTGCACATACTGCTCCATACTTGATACAAAATACCCTGTCTGTTAACTGGTGGCCTAGTATAAGTGGATTCATTAAACCACTAACATTATTTCCAGGGGTGAAACTCCTCTAGTGCTGTAGGCGGCTTCACTCAGGGGGCAGCACTGTGGTTTAATGCCCCATTAGGGCCCATTTGAATTACACAGCCCTACTATAATACCCCTCTGTCTCGTTCTCCACAGACTGTTCCTGCTGACACAGTCTGATCACGTCCTGCATTGACATTCTCAGTCACCTGGGAAAGAGCTGCTCTTCTGTTTGTGCTTACATAGCGCAGTAATGCACGAGCATCAGGTTATCGAATGAGCGCTTTGACCACAATGTCCAACCCTCTTTACTGGTGTCTTTCCCATAGATCTCAATGCAGATGTAACTGTATTCACTGTCAGGGGCGGACTGGGACCAAAGTTCGGCCCATGTTAATGCCAAAATCAACACACCGAGATAATGAAGTCCACATGCAGCGCGCCGTCATGGTGAATTATCGGTGAAAAATAACACGTCTAAGTTGTAGGCTGTAGCTACTGCCAGGTTCTCATACACATTATGGGCAATCTAGGTATGGCAAAGTATAGGCTCCCGGGTGCGTGTGTCCCTGCTGATCTGGAAAAGCTCCTCTGGTTTGATGTGGTCGATGCCTTTCATGATTTTGAAGACTTGGATCAAGTCCCCACGTAGTGTCCTCTGTTCCAGGGTGAAAAGGTTCAGTCCCTCAGTCTCTCAGTAGGACATTCCCTTCAGACCTGGAATAAGTCTGGTTGCTCTCCTCTGAACTGCCTCTAGAGCAGCGATATCTTTCTTGAAGTGTGGAGCCCAGAACTGTCCACAGTATCCAGATGAGCTCTAACTAGTGCATTGTACAGTCTGAACACTACTGCCCTTGTTCTCAATTCTACACTATTGACAATATACCCTAGCATTGTGTTTGTCTTTTTTATTGCTTCCCCACATTGTTTGGATGGAGAAAGACACTGTCTGCAGCAGCCGCTTATTTCACAACACCACCACTAGAGGAACACATCACTGAATAACACTAAAGCGCAGCTGCTCACACTGATGAAATCCTCTCACAGGTTTGAGTCTGAACCACACCCAGCCCTCGGCCGGTGACAAGCTCCTCCCAGTGATGTCTCTTCCTGTCAGAGCCCCTCTGCTGCACAGGCAGTGAGAGGGAGGGCGAGGTGCTGGTCTGAAGACTGTGTGAGGCCTCACGGCTCTCACAATACAATAAAAGGCAGATCAGATCAACAGGAAATAAACTGAGACTAATGCTCTCAACACACTGAGTGCCAGACAACAGCAACACGTGAGTCAATGAGTGTGTAGCTCAGTCACACAGTGTTACACAAGAGAGACAGAGAGCAGCGAGAGTGTAGCAGGGCCATGTTTATTGAGTGTCAGAAGAGAAACACAGCTCTGAGTGTTCAGCACAGACAGTGACACTGAGGCTCTGGCCGTGATAGGAACGGGTTATTGTGTCTGTTCAACATCTGGAAGAGTGACAATGACACGCAGAACACACAGTAACACTTTAACACAATCACGGCCGCCTCAGAGTTTAAACCGTCTTTACAAACGTATTTCCTCACTGAACAGAAGGGACTCTGCAGCTCAAAGGCGTCTGCAAACAAAACAAACCGTCCTTCACCGGCCCTGACTGGCAACACAACTGCACAACTAACCCTGTGAGCGCCGCACAAACTGACCTCACAACCAGAAACCAGAGCGAAGCTGCTGTTTTACACACAGCGAACAACATGAACCAGGACACGATTCACAGCGATGGAACAGACCGAAGCTGCGTGTCATATATATATATATATATATAATATATACACGAGAGCAACCTGTCACTTATTACACTTTCACCAGCTGGGACTGCAACACACACACACACACCTACACACACCCCTACACCCAGGGGTTAAATTGGGATTTGTTATTTGTTAGTGCTATGAACATTAAAATGCTGATCAAAATCATTCTAGATGCTGATGACAAAAAAATCTTTCTGTAGGCTTTTGCCCTCTCCTTTGTGTCAGTATCAAATATAGGAATGATGTAACCATTAAAGGAGAGAATATAAATATAAAATATTAAGAGTAGAACAGTCTTTTTATTAGGAAAATTAAACTGGAATTGAGTTATATCCTACAGCATTACAATACACAAGTGTTACACAGTTAGTTCCATCAAAGGGAGCCCAACAAACCAGAATTAGCTCGTCTATTCAGTTTGGCACTTTTATATCAAGAAATACAACTTTATCGGATAAGAAAGGTTGGCATTTTTCCGTAAAAAAATTATTAAATCGTTTGAATACACCAGGGGTAGTCAATTATTTTGTGTCAGGGTCCAAATTTCTTGGTTAAGGTATAGTCAAGGTCCAGACATAGGGGAGGTGTCACAACTTCACATGACCCTTTCCAAGACATACAATTCTGTGAATTAGTAATATACCTCATTGCTTATATTTAGTACATTCATTTGACAAAGTACAAAAATAAAATGTTTAAATACTTGTATATATTAGTATTAAAATGGCTTCAGACCACTTATCTTTTAATTTGTTAAAGATTATTGTAGTCATATAGATAACCATAATAGAAACTTTCAAGCAGCTTATTAGATTCAAGTTTTTACCATTCCCCTTAGTCCCACTGTGCACTACACAAAATTAGTGTTGATAAAATGAGGGCAGGGTGTATTGAGTGATTCATGGCAGGAGGTCTGAGGGTCCTCCCCCATAAGATTGTGACAATTGGAGACCTGAAATGTGTGATTCTGAGTCATTTCAAAGTAAAAAAACATAGCTCAAAATCTACATGAAATCAGGCAGATTTGGACTCAAACATAACTTTGCTTCACAACCACGTATCACCAGCGAAAAATCACATATCAATCAACATTATATATGCAAACTAGAAGCAGTTTCTGGTGCTGGTCAATCACAGATCTGTGTTGGTGGGTCTCTAAGTGAAACTGGTGAGGAGCACAGCTCTTGATGTGTCGCTGCTAGAAATACGCGTCTGCATTGGAAATCATTTGTTTCCACCCCTGATGTAGGAGTTTCTAGGTGAACACAAGCTATTACTGCTCAAACAGCACAAACCCTCCTTCCTCAGAGGTCCATCACTGATCAGACCCGCTAGTGATGGATCACAGTGCTTCAGTTCCAGAGCCGCTTTCTTTCAGTTTGAACTCCCCCTCCTGGGCGGATATATGCACAGTGAAGCCCCTGACTCAGTCTGACTGGAGACCTGTGTGTCCAGGGCAAGTATGTCCTGACACCGAGGCAAACTAGATAGACTTCAACCAATGCAAATTTTATGACCCTGCACTTGTGCAGTCTGTGCGGTGTCGTTGTTTTCTTGTTGGCGCTGTGTTTCCCCCGCTGTCTCTCTCTCTGGGTTCCTCCATCGTCACTCGTCATTGGTCCATTTGTTTCCTGTGATGTCCTTGGTCATCCAATCAGAGGAGGCTCCGTGACTACTTGAACCCTACTTGAGTGTGTTGTCTGTGCTGTCCAGAGCTTTGTGCATGTGCTATTGTTATACCTGCGGGTTTCGTGTGTATTGTTGGTGTATCTTATCTGTGTCAATCCCACTGTCACCCATCCCTGTAGTCAGTCTGGGGAGGGCGAGGTAGGTAGGTAAGACGCCCCAGGGCTTACATATTCATCACGCAGGATTGGGTTTGTTGAAATACACCAGGTTAGTCCATCACAGGGTACCGCAATGTGTATTTTAGGACTAGACTAGGTGGGTTCTGCCGTAAGGGCTTAAATAGGTTGGGGTTTTGTTTATTTCTTTGATTTGGCACCTGTGTGTTCGTCCTCCCTTTGGATCTGTGTTATTGTTCATTATTGTGTTTTATCCGGGGTAATTGTCATGCCCCGGTCTTCAGTACTGTTGTGTCAACAATAAATATTTATTATTTTACCCCATTGTCCGTGGCCCCATCTGTCTCCCCACTGCTCGCTCCTCTCACCACACTTTCCCAGCCACTTGTGCAGGCGCATTATGTTGCGTCTCCCCCCCCACTTTCTACCCCTAGATCCTAGACCAAGAAGGGGGGGAGCTCGTAACAGCAAACATAAAACAACAGAGCGTCTGCTCTCCCTGCAGCTCGCTCAGCAATACAGAGCAGCTGTGGACAATGTACAATAATGTGGAAGTATGTGTGAAATATGGGCGCTATTTATTCAATACTTGTGTTCTTGACTTGTTGTCCCCAGCAGGCGGACATGGACCCGCGGATTTCTAAATGTTTAATTGTATTTTTTTTTGCACCTGTATTCGTAACCTTAGCACGGCAGCTACTGTTTGTTAGTTACTGTCTTACTAACTAACTAGCCTTATCACCTGTCAGTCATTAAGTGCTGCCCTGTCTGACACACTGGAGTCTGAGAGGGACTGAGTAATGCCCCTGAAACCCTGAGACTGTGGACTCTGTCCTGTGCTGAGCCCTGTGTGTTACACAGCACTGTGTGTGTGTCTCGTCTGCTGCTCACTCTGAGCCACATTATACCGACACCCAGAGACCCAGAGAGAGAGGGCCGAGCCGGGCTGTGATCGGGTCAGTCCTCTGTGTCTGATGTGTCAATATGAGCTGAGATCCAGGGGCCAGAGTCACTCAGAGGACTGTGGAGCTCAGCTGCAGAGGGAGACTCAGTGTCTGTGCAGGAGAGACGGCCATGATGTGAGAGAGAGGCTGGAGGGACACAGGGGACACAGCGGGACCTCTCTGCTCTATCAGACCAACCACAGGGCAGGAGGAGTGGAGCAAACTGAGACGCCTGTACAAGGTCAGGGCTGAGGGGTGTGTGGATTATACAGTGTGTTATTCAGGGTGTGTGTGGTTTACACAGTGTGTTTTACAGGGTGTGTGTTGTTTATACAGTGTGTTATAGAGTGTGTTGTGCCGTGTGAGGTGTGTGTGGTTTATACAGTGTGTTATACAGGGTGTGTGTGGTTCATGCAGTGTGTTATAGTGTGTGTTGTGCAGTGTGAGGTGTGTGTGGTCTATACAGTATGTTATATGAGTCCAGGTGGAGAGAGCAGTCTAATCCTCTTGCTGACTAGAGCAGCAGGTTCACTCGGGTCTTTCTTAGCTGTCGTGTTGCTGGTTTGGAGTGTTTTGTCAGAGAAACACATTTTAGAAAACCTCTCTCTCGCTGTGAAGCTGAGGCTCATAAGGCTCTTATTGTCCAGTCCAGTCCCTCTGGATCAGCACTGCACTCATGCGTACTGGTATGAGTGCAGGACTCTCTGTGACTGGTCACACACACACACAGACTGGGTTTCTGAGACGTCACTCTGCTGCTGGGCTGCTGGGACTACACTGTCAGCTGACCTGGAGCCGTGTCTCTGTACTGGGACAGACTGGGACACTGGTCTCTGGACTCTGGACCTGTTTTATTGCTCTTCACACAGTTAGTGTCCTTATGACTCAGAGAGATAGGGGACTGGGACAGACATGCGGCTGTGGACTGATGAAGACATCTGACACAGCTGGTCAGTATTGTTCAGGTCTGAGGCGTGTGACGCAGTTTGGGAGAGTGTGATGCTGTTTGTGCAGGTGAGTGTATAAGGCATGTCTGCTCACCTGTATTTCACTCACTGCTTTATTCAGCCCTGAATGACACGGGGACTCTGGACTCTGGACTCAACAACTCCTGTGTCTTAATCTCCTTGGTGTGTTTTATTGCTCTCTATCAATATAACATGATATTCAGACAGAACAGACAGCAAATGAGTTTCACTTTCTCCACAGGCCTGACTTGCTGAGACAGTGGGGCAGGAACCTCCGCAATAAGGTTGTTCTGGGAATATTGAACAGCGCCACAGGACAGGAGCCATGGTCACATGACCGTATTGCAGAGAGGCAGATTTACACCTTTCTGTGTATTTATTGTACAAACTGTCCCAACCAATAACATACAGGCAGCCAGTTTAACTCATGATGATGTGCTATTACACTGAATGGATAAATCAAGGGAGTCCATGCCATTAGTCCAGGTATGTATTTGGGATGTAATGTGCTTTCAATCAATGCAGTGCATCAGCAGGTTAAAGGCAAACAGAAAGATGTGATTGTTCTGGCTGCATTGCTTTTAAATAATGTTTACAAGAATTCACAAGAATTAGACTTCAGGTGTCCACAGTCAGAGCTGAGGAGAGACAGAGAGGTGACCATGAACACAGACCGCAGGAGGGCTTCTGTACAGCAGGCTGCAGACTGGGCCTCTTCTGGCTTCAGGCAGGACCAGGAGGGAGGAGGAGGAGCAGAAACCCCATCTCCTCTTCCTCTCCCTGGATCAGGACAGCGGGATTCACTCAGAGCGGCTGTGAGAGAAGTGAGGTCTGCAGGTCACTGTGCAGCGCAGAGATCCAGTGTGACTCTGTCTGGTATAAAAGTGCTCTGATTGCCATTATGTTTGAACAGACGCACCCAGGTCCTGCTAAACGATCGTGTCCAATCAGAAAGACTCATATTGGACTGTCCAGGGACATGCTCTACACACTGATATCTGTGGTACAATGGACTGTGTGCCTCCAAGTGTGTGAACACACACGCAGACACAATATACTGATATAGACACACGCAGACACAATATACTGATATAGACACACACACACATACAGACACAATATACTGATATAGACACACACAGTGATTACACTATGTAACACACATTTTGTTCCTGGGTAGTAAGTGTTATTTCCTAATTGCTTATGCCTCAAAAGTATAGAAAATGGCTGTTATTCCCAACAAACTTTGCTTTTGTGACCAGGACAGTGATATTTTGAAATGTACCTATTTCCAATGAGAGAACGGACAAATTTGTGTCTTTTCGTTCACATAAAGTCAGAAAAAAAAACCATATGAATCCAAATTAACATGTATTTATACTAAAGTAATACAAAAATGACTACAAAAGATTTAGAAATGAGTAGTTTACGAGATTAGTAATAATATAATCATAAATCTCAAAAAAATACTCACTTCTAAATATTTTGTTAAAGTCAAAGTTTGTGGGAATAATAGCCATTTTCTATACTTTTGAGGCATAGGCAATTAGGAAATAACACTTCCCAGGAACAAAAAAAATAAAATTGTTACACGGTGTTATTCATATTTCAGGTCAGACAGTTGCGCAAAAGTCGCCCTGGATAAGAGCGTCTGCTAATAAATAAATAATAATAATAATAATAATAATAATAATAATAATAATCTGACAGGACTGAGCTGGACTGGGGAGTGTTCTTCACTGGCAACTATTGTGTCATACTGGTACCATAGATATCAGTGTATAGAGCTTTCCCAATATCCTATAAAATAAAGATTTGTGTTGCCAAGGATTACAAAGAGGTTGAGTGTGATATGGCCACTAATGAAACACCTGAGATTAGCATCTCTCTTTACTGGAGCAGGAGCTCAAACAAATGCCTCCTAAACTGGGGCTCTTTATCCCTGGGGTCCTCAGAGACAGGCCAGGCCGTATGTCCAACACTGTCCCCCAGTAACCAGCTGTGCTCTTGTTCACAGAGACGCTGGACTTGCGGACAGAGAGCAGCAGCAGCTGGCCTGAACATCTGGAGGAGCCACTGAAATGCCTGGATCTGAACCCTGAGCTCGTCTGGTTTCTACAGGGACTCATTACTGAGCCTCTGGACACCTGGAGCCCCTTTGCAACAGAGGGGCCAGATAAGGACTGTGTGTGTGACCAGTGACCTCTGGAGGGAGAGAGGATTCTCTGTGAGAGAGAAAGAGAAGGAGAGTAACTTTTCAACTCTTCAACAGCTGATCTAAGACTGAGAGAGTGAGATGGCAAGCGGCGGTGGTTCCTCCTCCCTTGGTGGTGAGTCGCTGCTCTGTGTTTCTTTCCTCTGTGTCCCTCAGGAGAGACTGTCCCTCTGTCCTCCCGTCCCCAAGTTAAAGTGTCCGCTGAGTCCCACTGAGAGAGTTATTAGAGGGACTGAGATACAGCTGATGGGCAAATGTCTGACTGGAGTGACTGTAGAGAATACACTAGCAACACACCAGCAACACAATACACACACACACACACTACACATACACACACACAAACACACCACACTACACACACACACACACACACACACACAACACACTACACACACACACGCACACACACACACACACACTATACACACACACACTACAACACACAGCAGAGGGAGGGAGAAGGGGAAGAGCAGGAGAGAGAGAAGGTTATAGGCTCAAATTAACAATAATTAACACATTAAAAATAAAATATATTGTAAACAACAAACATTTAATTGAAAACGTAACAACATTTTCGAGTAAAAGTGAATTAAAAAAAAAAAAAAAAAAAAAGCAAAATGTATAGAATTGTCAACAAAAAGACATGAAAGCAGAAAATGCTGAAGGGAGAGCACTGAGTCCTGAGGTGTAGGATACAATAGTTGCAGCTGTAGGATACAATAGTACAGGTGTAGGATACAATAGTTGCAGGTGTAGGATACAATAGTTGCAGCTGTAGGATACAATAGTACAGGTGTAGGATACAATAGTACAGATGTAGGATACAATAGTACAGGCGTAGGATACAATAGTACAGGCGTAGGATACAACAGTACAGGTGTAGGAAGCAATAGTACAGGTGTAGGATACAATAGTTGCAGGTGTAGGATACAATAGTACAGGCGAAGGATACAATAGTTACAGGTGTAGGATACAACAGTACAGGTGTAGGAAGCAATAGTACAGGCGTAGGATACAATAGTTGCAGGTGTAGGATACAACAGTACAGGTGTAGGATACAATAGTTACAGGTGTAGGATACAATAGTATCCTTGATCACTTAGTTATTAATGGACACCAAACGAGCACGATGGGTCGAATGGGCTCCTCTCGTTTGTAAACTTTCTCATGTTCCTTTCATGTTCTTCTAAACAGAATGAATGATATCAAAACAAAACAAAAAAACTTGAAAGCAAATAATTTTAAAGCGAGAGCAAAACTCATTGATTGAATCCTATTCACTCACACTGGAGTCAGTGGCTGTGTTTATGATACACATACTTCGCTGAGTCTGACTCTGAAACAAACCTGTCCAAGTTAGCCGCTGTAGGATACAATAGTTCCCAGCCCACTTTCTGCTTCCGTCTCTTAGATTTCTGTGCAATGCTGCGCATGCGTATTCTTAAACACGAAAACTTGGATGAGCAAAATTAATTTCCCAGCAGCAACTGTGTATTGACCTCAAAACTCCGGGAATGCTTTGGAATACTGGAAGGAAACGAGACTTACATTTTAAAGTAGAATAATTATTTCCCGGCAGTAAAGTGGATGCTGATTATTAGATATGATACTATTAGTATTTGTAAAGCGAATATAATTTTTTGTTAGATTAGAAACTTTTTAATATTGTTATATAATTACTATATTATATCTAATGATTCCCAAGTATGTTAGGAAAGTTTCATGGAATGTGTACAGCCAATCATTTCCCTAACAAAGAGTTTGTGTGAGCACTAAGACAGGTGTCTGCCTGTGTGGCTCATAGGTCTTCATTGTCTCAGCTTCCTCCTATTGAAGTCCAATCTACATTGGTATGTGTTACCGAAGCCAGATTGAACTGATCAATAGTTTATCTCTTACCTACTCAGTGTATTTAGAGATTTTGTTTTATTACTGTTGGGACATCAAACTCTTTGTAAAGGAAATGACCGGCAAAGTTAAATTACAGCATTATAATT
Source organism: Amia ocellicauda (assembly GCF_036373705.1). Lineage (NCBI taxonomy): Eukaryota > Metazoa > Chordata > Actinopteri > Amiiformes > Amiidae > Amia > Amia ocellicauda. Next base: position 213,282 of record NC_089861.1, read on the forward strand.
TCCCAAAGCACTTGTTATTGCTTTATCCCATTTCTAAGAAACCTTCACTGAGTAAATGCTGTTTCCTCAGATTCCCGTTTCTCTTTCTCTCTGTCTCTGTCTCTCTATAGCCCCATTCACACTGAAATGCCGGCAACGTTTGCCTGCTTTTTTCCTGTTGCTCCCCATTCACACTGGCTTTGAATGGCGGAAAATTGCAAGGATGTATTCACACAGAAAACAGAGATTGCCGGCAATGATCCATTCACACAGACCTTGCCGGCAAATTGCTGGCAATGGTTTCAGTGTCAACGGGGTTTATCTCTTTCTCTGTGACCACAGCGCCACTCTTATTTGGCCAGCCAGCTCTGCCCGTGTCGGCCAGTCTCTGTGGCCAGGCTGTGGTCACTGAACCGGTACTTGGTCAGGATTTGCCTTTGTCTTAAATCTTTTACCTCGGTTAGGTATGTTGCCAGGATATATTTTCTGTTTAGGACCCGATAGCACTGCATTGTGTTTTGTGTGTTGGTTTCTTTATGTCAATGTTCCAGACAGGAGTGTGTCATGTGCTCTGTGATGTGCTTGGCTCTGATTGATAGTGTTTGTGCAGTGCTGTCCTGAAGCTGACTGATGTCCGTGTGGCTCCATGTGGCTTCAGCACTAGTTGGCCAAGGGGACTATTTTGTGAGCCGAGCTCTTGGCTTTGAAGGGCCTTGTAGTGGTATGAATCTGGGTCACTGTGTTTTAAGTGAACCCAGTATTTCCAGATCATTAATATAGATTAGAAAAAGCACAGGCCCTAGTACTGATCCTTGTGGAACTCCACTAACAACCTCACTCCAGTTAGAAGTGACTCCTCTAATCGACACCCTCTGTTTCCTAGACAGCAACCAGTTCATAATCCATCTACTTACATTACCCTGAATGCCTACAGCTTCCAATTTGAGGATCAGTCTTTGGTGTGGAACCTTATCAAAAGCTTTTTGGAAATCTAAGTATATCATATCATATGCTTTCACGTGATCTACAGCTGCAGTTGCATGTTCAAAAAATTATATACCCATGTTGACTATCTCCAAGAATATGGGTTTCATTAAGATGCTCCTCTATTTTCTATCTAATAATTTTTTCCAACATTTTACAGATGATGCAGGTGAGACTGATTGGTCTGTAATTTCCTGGCATCCCCTGTTCTAATTGTTATTTGGAATATTTGAGTTAGCAGCCTATAAATAATGTCCCTCATTTCTTTAAGTACTGTTGGAAATATCCCATCTGGCCCAGGTGATTTGTTTGTTTTTAATTCTGCTAGTCCCTTTAGTACCTCCTCCTCATTTATCCTGATCTCTCTTAGGGTTTGACTGGACTGATTGTTAACCTGTGGCATGTTATCTGTCTTTTATTTTGTAAAAACCTCTGTGAAACTCATTTAGAACATTTGCCACATCTTGTTCGTTTTCCAAGATACCTCAATTTTTGCCCTTTATCTGTTTCACTTCCTCCTATATTGACCTCTTGCTGTTGTAATATTGAAAAAAGCTCTGCATTAGTTTTAGCTCCTAGGAGTCTATGTGGACTCCTCACTCTCTCCATCCAAACAATGTGGGGAAGCAATAAAAAAGGCAAACAGAATGTTAGGGTATATTGTCAAAAGTGTAGAATTTAAAACAAGGGCAGTGATGTTCAGACTGTACAATGCACTAGTTAGACCTCATCTGGATACTGTGTACAGTTCTGGGCACCACACTTCAAGAAGGATATCGCTGCTTTAGAGGCAGTTCAGAGGAGAGCAGCCAGACTTATTCCAGGTCTGAAGGGAAAGTCCTACTCGGAGAGACTGAGTGAACTGAACCTTTTCACCCTGGAACAGAGGAGACTACGTGGGGACTTGATTCAATTCTTCAAAATCATGAAAGGCATCGACCACATCAAACCAGAGGAGCTTTTCCAGATCAGCAGGGACACACGCACCCGGGGACACAAATGGAAATTGGGCTTCAAGGCATTCAAGACAGAAAACAGGAGACACTTCTTCACACAGAGAGGCGTCACAATCTGGAATAAACTACCCAGCGATGTGGTAGAAGCTGAAAGTTTGGGAACATTTAAAAATAGTCTGGATAGGATCCTTGGATCACTTAGATATTAATATTAACACCAAACGAGCACGATCGGTCGAATGGCCTCCTCTCGTTTGTAAACTTTCTTATGTTCTTAAGAGCTATGTTTCTTTCTATTTCCCTCTTTGCTTTCCTGATCCCTTTCTTAAGATCTCTTTGCAGCTCAACATATTCTATGTATTTTGTTTAATCTCTGTCCCTTTTGTATGCGCTACACAACATTTTCATTCTCTGGATGTTTTTTTGCATACTTCTATTAAAACATTTTGGCCAGTGTTTGTTGGTACTCAATTTGCAAAGTTTTGGTACAAATTTCTCCTAAGCCTCAAGTAGTATATTCTTAAAATATACCCATCCATTTTCAACTGACGCTGTATCCAATGTGCTCCAGTCTACCTCTTCTAAGTGCTGCCTCATACCTTCAAAGTTTGCTTTTCTAAAATTGTTTTAGACTTGGTCCTTGTTTTTTGAAAGAATGCCTCAAAGCTAACCATATTGTGATCACAGTTTGCCATTGGTTCTCTAACTACTGTCCCCCTGACTCTATCTTGGTCATTTGAGAAGATCAAGTCAATACATGCTCTCTCCCTGGTTGGTTCCCTGACAAATTGAGTTAGAAAGCAGTCATTTACCATCTCAACCATTTCTATTTCTACTTCTGTAGTCCCCACTGGGCTTTCCCAGACTATGTTTGGGAAATTGAAATCCCCCATTATAACAGCCACATCCTTGCTACATGCAGTCCTGATTACACTGTACAATGCAGCATCTTTCTGAATATCTGAGTTGGGTGGTCTGTAACTCACTCCTACCACTGATCCTCCAGATCCGTTATTCAAACGTTTGACCACAAAGATTCTGTTCCATTACTGGGATCTAATTTCAGTTCTTCTGCCTCAATGTCATTTTTCACATATAATGCTACCCCACCCCCTCTTCGATTTTGCCTGTCTCTCATAAACTGTGTGTATCCTTCCAACTTGTATTCATCCCCAACATTTTCTGTAAGCCATGTTTCTGTCACTCCTACAACATCATAGTCACCCACCAACACTGTGGCTTCAAGGTCTAACATCTTCTTCCTTATACTCCTGGCATTGAGGTACAAACATTTCAGGACTTTCCTACTAGCAGTTTCCCTTGGTTTTCTTTTCTTAGAGGAACATCTCCCATTGTCAGAGCTCCCTGCCCCCCTGGTTCCTAGTTTAAATGATTCTCAATTACTCTGCACATACGCTCTCCCAATGCATTAGCCCCCCTTCTGTTTAGATGTAGACCGTCCGGTTTGTACAGGTCCCATCTATCCCAGAAGAAAGACCAATGCTCCATAAACCTAAACCCCTCTTCCCTACACCAAGCTTTCAACCACATGTTAAACTTTCTAATCTCTGCCTGTCTCCCTGGCCTGGCACGTGGTACTGGAAGTATTTCAGAGAAAACTACCGTGGAGGTTCTGCTCTTTAGTTTCTTTCCTAACTCTTTAAATTTGTCTTGCACAACCTCTGCCCTTCCTTTTCCTATGTCATTGGTTACAATGTGGACCATGACCAGTGGATTCCCCTGGCTTTGGCCAGTAGTCCGTCTACTAGTTTAGGGAGATCTGCAACCTGAGCACCAGGCTGGCAAGATACCATGCTGGTCTCCTCGTCACTAGAACACACTGTGTGATCTACACCTCTAAGAATTGAGTCTCCTACTATAACTACCTCCCTCTTCTGTGGTGCTCTGGTGCTCAACTGCCCCCCCATCACCCTCTGAGCTATCAATGTCCAACTCGGTGTCCAGCAGTTGGAACCTGTTGGGCAATTCAAGCTCTTGTGGTGTCTCTAGGGGTTGTGCACGCCCTTTTCTGCGGTTACGACCTACTGTAACCCAGCAGTTCTCTACACTGTCCTGCTCTAAGGTCTCCAATCTCCTAGGTTTTGGCGTGCACACCATCTCTCTCATGGGCTGATTGACCAATTCTTCTATATCCCTAATACAGCGCAGATCGGCAAGCTGAGCCTCAAGATCACAAACCTTGATCTCTAGGATTTCAACCTGCCGACAACGTTCACAAATGAAGCCTTCTTGGATTAGTTAATCCAGGAAGGCAATAATTTTGCAAACCTGACACTGTAGTGGCCACATGCTTCTCAATGTTCGTTTTTTCTTTTGTTTGTTTTTTGTTTTTCCCTAAGTCTCTTGGTTTCCGTTTCCCTAGTCAACTGCTTTACTTTTAGTGACCGAGAAACAGCACAGCTCTGTCTCAACAGCTGCTTTAAGTAGCTTATGTCTACCTACCCCCAATTCACACCCAACTGGCCCCACCTGGCTCCTCCTGCAACAGAATTCCTGCTAGTCCTAGACAGAAACTCCCTTCTACAACCTGTTTACTTTCACCAACTCAGCAGCTGAACTGAACTGACTTTTAGGCAAACTACAGACAATGCTAACTTCAATTAAGGCAAACTTAAAACCAAATGAGGAATGCTAAGACTGGTCTGAAACTAGTCAAACAACAAGATGGCTGCCTCTCACCTGTACTGTCCTGTGTCTCTCTGTGGCAACTTGTAAATACTTCTGTTTACCTCTTGGTCTCAACAGCTGCTTTAAGTAGCTTTTGTTTACAATTCTTTACATTTTGCTTTCAATTGTTTTATTTTTTATCTCAACATCCATTTATTCACAGAAAAAAGAATGAAGGAGAGGTATAGAGAGCGCAGCATCAGTAAGAGAAGAAGGGAGAGGAGGAGAGAGAGGGGAGACAGGGAGGGAACGAGTGTGGGAGATGGAGGGATGGAGGGAGAGGCAGTGGGACTGAAGAGGGATATAAACTGTGTTTTTTCTCTCTGACAGGGGGGAGACAGAATGCTTCCCCTGAGACACAGCGTCTCTCAGAGCTGAGGATTGTGCTGCTGGGGAAGAGATGGGCTGAGAAGAGTTCATCAGGAAACACTATCCTGGGCAGAGAGGCGTTTAACACTGAGAGATGGACTGAGCAGAGTGAGAAGAGCCAGGGTGAAGTGGCCGGGAGGCAGGTCACAGTGGTCGACACACCAGGCTGGTTGAGTGATTCTGTACAGGCGACTCCAGAGTGTGTTAAACAGGAGATTGTGCGCAGTGTGTCTCTGTGCCCCCCGGGACCCCACGCTCTCCTCCTGGCCATTCCTGTGGGGAGTTACTCATTCATAGAGAGACAGAGGAGAACAGCACAGGAACATCTGGAGCTCCTCAGTGAGAGAGTCTGGAGACACACTATAGTGCTGTTCACTGGGGGGGACAGACTGAGAGACACAACCATTGAGCAGCACATTGAGAGAGGAGGGGAGGAGCTCCAGTGGCTTGTGGAGAAATGTGGGAACAGGTATCATGTCCTCAACAACAGGGACAGGGGCGACGGCACTCAGGTCACAGAGCTGCTGGACAAGATAGAGGAGATGGTGGTAGGACTGAGTGTATTTCAATACAGGAGGGAGACAGGAGGACTGCAGGAGAAGGGAGGGAAGAGGAGTGAGGAGAGAGGAGGAGAGAAACAGAGGGATGAAGAGGAGGAGAAGACAGAGAGAGAGGAAGCCACACTGCCAGTCAGGAGGAGACACAGTAAAGAACGTCCACCCGGCAGTAAGTCAGTGTGATCAGGTTAACAGGAGACAGACCACACACCTCTGTCACTCCACAGCACTGAGGCCTCTTACTGACTGTGTCACTACAGCACACGGACACACAGCTCCACTACACCCCTGACTGGGTCACTACAGCACACTGACACACTGCTCTACTACACCCCTGACTGTGTCACAACAGTACACTGACACACAGCTCCACTACACCCCTGACTGTGTCACTACAGCACACTGACACACAGCTCCACTACACCCCTGACTGTGTCACTACAGCACACTGACACACAGCTCCACTACACCCCTGACTGTGTCACTACAGCACACTGACACACAGCTCTACTACACCCCTGACTGTGTCACAACAGCACACTGACACACAGCTCCAATACACCCCTGACCATCTCTCTCTCTGCAGTGTCTGGAGCAGAGCACCCTGCCCTGGAGGAGCCCTGAGCCCCAGTGTGCTCTGTACAGCCATGGGGACTGACAGCTGTGCTGAAGGGGCTGTAGACCAGTGCCCACTTGTGGAGAATATGGTGAAGGATGACTCATCTGACCAGATTACTTTTCTCCACACCAAATTAGCACGATGGCCTCCTCTCGATTGGACACTTTCGTTTCTAATTAAACACACTATCCGTGACACAGCCCTACTATAATAACTCTCTGTGTCGTTCTCCACAGACTGTTCCTGCTGACACAGTCTGATCACGTCCTGCATTGACATTCTCAGTCACCTGGGAAAGAGCTGCTCTTCTGTTTGTGCTTACATAGCGCAGTAATGCACGAGCATCAGGTATTCGAATGAGCGCTTTGACCACAATGTCCAACCCTCTTTACTGGTGTCTTTCCCATAGATCTCAATGCAGATGTAACTGTATTCACTGTCAGGGGCGGACTGGGACCAAAGTTCGGCCCGGGGAGTTCAAGTCGACCGGCCCACATTAATGCCAAAATCAACACACCGAGATAATGAAGTCCACATGCAGCGCGCCGTCATGGTGAATTATCGGTGAAAAATAACACGTCTAAGTTGTAGGCTGTAGCTACTGCCAGGTTCTCACACACATTATGGGCAATCTAGGTATGGCAAAGTATAGGCTCCCGGGTGCGTGTGTCCCTGCTGATCTGGAAAAGCTCCTCTGGTTTGATGTGGTCGATGCCTTTCATGATTTTGAAGACTTGGATCAAGTCCCCACGTAGTCTCCTCTGTTCCAGGGTGAAAAGGTTCAGTTCCTCAGTCTCTCAGTAGGACATTCCCTTCAGACCTGGAATAAGTCTGGTTGCTCTCCTCTGAACTGCCTCTAGAGCAGCGATATCTTTCTTGAAGTGTGGAGCCCAGAACTGTCCACAGTATCCAGATGAGCTCTAACTAGTGCATTGTACAGTCTGAACATTACTGCCCTTGTTCTCAATTCTACACTTTTGACAATATATCCTAACATTCTGTTTGCCTTTTTTATTGCTTCCCCACATTGTTTGGATGGAGAAAGTGAGGAGTCCACGTAGACTCCTAGGTCTTTCTCATGCGTTACTTCATCTAGTTCTATTCCTCCCATAGTGTAATTATAGTGGACATTTTCATTACCTGCATGTAATACCTTGCACTTGTCCACATTGAATTTAATCTGCCAGGTGTCGGTCCACAACTGAATATTATCTAAGTCCCTTTGAATAGCCTGTGCTGCCGAGATTGTATCTGCTGAGCCACCTATTTTAGTATCATCATTAATATAGATTAGAAAAAGCACAGGCCCTAGTACTGATCCCTGTGGAACTCCACTAACCTCACTCCAGTGAGAAACAACTCCTCTAATCGACACCCTCTTTCTCCAACTGGACCTGCTCAGCATTTGTATACATGCCACAGAGCATGATAGGATGTTAATTACTTGATTGTATCATGCAGTACACCTGTTTGGAGGCGTCTGCATTAGTTATGTTCCTCCACTTATTTATTCAGGTATTTCTTGAATTTGTCGCCCGTCTGTATATCACACATGAATTACCCCACTGTCTCTAGGACACAACAGTTCTCACAAGCAGCTTAAAGGAAACGCATGTTGTGTGGATTGCAGTTGTGTTGCCTTGTGTAGCGCCGAGTTCCACACAATCCCTTATTTGAACCTGTTAAAAACACAAACAGCGAGTGTTTTATGGCGGCGCTGGTCGGGGCTCCTGATCTTTAACGAGTCCTTTGCTACATGGTCTTGAGTCGAGACACACTGCTCTGTAAACCGAGGGGCTACAACACATCCTGAACATCAGATCCTGCCAGCAGGTGGCTGTGGACACAGGGCAGCAGGCGTGGTGCTGATGACGACAGATGACTGAGGGACAGAAAAACAGGTGCGTTTGTGCCTCTCTGCTGCACACAGTCTGGACACCAGGAGATCCTGCAGGGCGCTGTGTGTCTCCTGCTGCAGCTCTGTCCCTGAGCAGCAGAGACAGAGCGGCGCTGAAGGAGCCTCTCACTCTGAGCACTTCACTGGAGGCGTGAGCGCAGGCACACAGCGAGAGAGAGGCCCTGGGGTCTGAGCTCACACACTGCTGACAGCCCCGCGCTTGTGCTGTGATGCAGAAACAGAGCGGCTGCGCAGACGGGACAAGGGCTCTGTCTCTCAGGACCTGGAGACACAACATCCCTGCTCCACAGCCGGCCATCTCCTCCTGTGACCCAGACTGCGCTCAGTCTCAGGGGACACCGTCTGCAGCAGCCACTTATTTCACAACACCACCACTAGAGGGACACATCACTGAATAACACTAAAGCGCAGCTGCTCACACTGATGAAATCCTCTCACAGGTTTGAGTCTGAACCACACCCAGCCCTCGGCCCCTGCGCGTGACAAGCTCCTCCCAGTGATGTCTCTTCCTGTCAGAGCCCCTCTGCTGCACAGGCAGTGAGAGGGAGGGCGAGGTGCTGGTCTGAAGGCTGTGTGATTTCAGAGGCCCAGCCGGACCTCACGGCTCTCACAATACAATAAAAGGCAGATCAGATCAACAGGAAATAAACTGAGACTATTGCTCTCAACACACTGAGTGCCAGACAACAGCAACACGTAAGTCAATGAGTGTGTAGCTCAGTCACACAGTGTCACACAAGAGAGACAGAGAGCAGCGAGAGTGTAGCAGGGCCATGTTTATTGAGTGTCAGAAGAGAAACACAGCTCTGAGTGTTCAGCACAGACAGTGACACTGAGGCTCTGGCCGTGATAGGAACGGGTTATTGTGTCTGTTCAACATCTGGAAGAGCAACAATGACACGCAGAACACACAGTAACACTTTAACACAATCACGGCCGCCTCAGAGTTTAAACCGTCTTTACAAACGTGTTTCCTCACTGAACTGAAGGGACTCTGCAGCTCAAAGGCGTCTGCAAACAAAACAAACCGTCCTTCACCGGCCCTGACTGGCAACACAACTGCACAACTAACCCTGTGAGCTCAGCGCCACACAAACTGACCTCACAACCAGAAACCAGAGCAAAGCTACTGTTTTACACACAGCGAACAACATGAACCAGGACACGATTCACAGCGACAGAACAGACCGAAGCTGCGTGTCATTATATATATATATATATATATATATAATATATACACGAGAGCAACCTGTCACTTATTACACTTTCACCAGCAGGAACTGCAACACACACACACATCTACACAAACACACCTGCACACACATCTACACACACTCACTCTCTTAAACCTACACACACGCACACTCTCAAACACAAAACCTGACACACACATCTACACACTCTCACACATGCACTCTATCACACACACACATCTACACACTCACACACACACACACACATCTACACACTCTCACACATGCACTCTCTCTCACACACACACACTCTCTCTCACACACACACACATCTACACACTCTCACACATGCACTCTCTCTCTCACACACACACATCTACACACTCTCTCACACACACACACACACACACACATCTACACACTCTCACACATGCACTCTCTCTCACACACACACACATCTACACACTCTCACACATGCACTCTCACTCTCACACATGCACTCTCTCTCACACACACACACATCTACACACTCTCACACATGCACTCTCTCACATTCACACACACACACACACAGAAATGAATAACTGAGGATTTGAACAGCACGGACATGGGAATTTAAATGTGTATGTGTGTGTGGTTGTTAATAAATAGTGGAGGAGTGTGTGATTGTGTGATTGTTATTGTCTAGGAGTGACGTGACACTGAGCCTGTCCTTCCAGACAGAGCAGCAGGTTTCGCTGGGTCGTCCTGCAGCCGGTCCCTGTTCACGGACGCATCTTTGGCCCGATGAGGCTCGCTGTCACACGGAGAGACGTGGGACATTTCTAGCAGAGCTGAGATACAGAGGCGCTGGTCAGAGGCTCACGCGTGTCACAGCCGGCTCTTCACTGCTCTGAGCTGGAGACCAGGTCACAGAGTCCAGCAGGGCTGCTGCTGTCCATTCGCTCGGGACTGATTTCTGTGGCACCGAATCTGATGTGAAGCTCTGAGGGACTGGTTCTGGTGAAAGACTGATATATTATATATATATATATATATAAATAAACCCGTAGAACAGCAAGAACAACACAACAGAGCAGCGCTGGTGCAGACACACACTGAGGAGGGCTTGCCCGGGGCTCCTCTGGGGTCAGTAGTAGGGGGTCTGGCTGGAGAGGAAGACCCCCGGACCCCCCTGTGTGGCGCTGGCCAGGGGCAGGGCGGGGGGCAGAGGGTAGCTGGGGTAGGACAGCGCGGGGGGGGACAGGCTGGGAGACGCAGGGCCATGGAAACTGCAATCTGCAACACAACACAATAACAACTCAGTGACACACAACAGCAACAGAGTGCAGAGAAGACAGACAGAGGGAGGAGAGCAGGACGGAGTAGTGCAAAGAAGAGAGAGGGAGAGGGAGGAGAGCAGGAGGGAGGAGTGCAGAGAAGACAGACAGAAGGAGGAGAGCAGGAGGGAGAGACGCTGCCCACCTAGACTCCACAGGGCGGTCTGGGCTGCCAGCTCCTTGGCGTCCTCTAGCAGGGGGCAGGCCTTGTCGGGCATGAAGCAGCGGCGCGCGTCGGCCAGGACCACCTTGAAGAGCAGCAGCGCGCGGCCATCTGGACCCCCGGTGGCGTACAGCTGGTACTCAGGGGGCGCCCAGCCGCTCTTGTGGCAGTAGTAGTCGAGGTGCGTCACAGCCGAGCAGAAGCGGCTGGGCTTCAGGGAGTAGATGCTGATGGCAGTGAGGCCGGCGCCGGGGCAGGGGGGCTTGGGGACCCCGTCGGGGCCGGGCGGAGGCGCGAGGACGCCCCGGGGCCCGGAGGGGGGGGCGGCCTCTTCTCGGGAGGGGCCACCCTGCCCTCTCTGTCCGTAGCGGCGCCGGGGGTCTCGGGTCACCGGCTTGGCCAGCGTGACCTCCACGGGCGAGCCGTCGATGAGCAGGCCCTGGGAGGCCTGCAGCGCGGCCAGGGCATCCTCACGTGTGCGGAAGTGCACGAAGGCGTAGTCCGACAGCTTCTTGACGCGCTCCACCGCGCCCGGCCGGCAGCGGCTGAACTCGCAGCGCAGCGTCTCCTCCGAGGTGGACAGCATCAGGTTGCGCACGTACAGCACCTTCACGCGCCGCATCGTCTCCTCGTCCACGTCCTTCTCTGGCTGCGCCCAGTTCACCTGGATCGTCTGCCCCCACAGCTGGAACATGCCTGAGACACACAGACAGAGACAGAGACAGAGAGAGAGAGACAGAGAGAAGACAGAAGACGTCAGAAACCACATGACAGACAAATGCCCAGAACAATCAGACTACAGGTGTCCCTGGACAGAGTCTCACAGCTGAACATTCACCAGCTAGAGAGACCTGAGGACAAGGACATCATCCCACAGAGACAGCACCTGGACAGAGTGTCCCACAGCAGAGACACGCCTGAGAGACGCACAGAGGACAGAAGAGCTGGAGTCTCCTGATGGAGGACAGTCACAGATGCATGTTCTTGGGAGTCTAAGCCCCACTCGCAGAAATCTGTGCAGAATCGGCAGCCCAGTGCAGCCCAACGCAGCTCCGAAACATTGCTGTGCGAGGCGAGCTGTGGCTGTGAGACAAACCACGATGCAGAGATCAAGAGGGGGTGTGAGGCTGAACTGCTGAGCGGATCCGCGTCTCACCCGTGCCATCGCTGTCAGAGTGCAGCTCCGGCACATCGGCACTAACGATGCTGAGCGTCGTGTCCGCTAAGCGGCCGCGCTGCGCCCCCCAAAACACACCTGGGATGAGCTTGCGGCGGGCCAGTGCCGCGGCCTTGTGCGACTCGTACTCCACGAAAGCGAAGCCCCGGTTCTTGCTCTTGTCGCCGGCGCTGGGGTACACGATGACGTCCACCACGCCCTCCGTCACCTTCCTCATCTCCTCCAGGATCTCCTCCCGCCGCCGGTCCCTGTGCACGGAGCCCACGAAGAGGCGGCAGTTGTCCAGGCTGACGCAGACGCCGATGCAGCGGCCCGGCCGGATCTCGTGGTCGTCCAGCAGCCGGATGGCCCTCTGGGCCGCCTCCCTGCAGGTGTACGTGACGAAGGCGTAGCCGCGGTTCTCGCCGCTGAACTCCATCATCAGGCGGAACTCGTAGATGCGCCCGGCACGCTCGAACACGGGCACCAACGTGTCCTCGAACACGTCCCGCGGGATCTTCCCCACGAACACCTCGCAGCCCCGCGGCGGGGGCGGGCCCTCCCAGCCTGGGGGTAGAGAGGGAGGGAGGTGAGAGGGGGAGAGAGGGAGGGAGAGAGATAGTGGTGAGAGGGAGGGAGAGAGAGAGAGGCTGTGACTCAGATAGATAGTGTAACACAGGTGAGGAAGTGCTGTCGGTGTTCCAGCATCAGTCTTGTCCTCAAAGAAAATGAAAAGCAGTAATTAAAATGTAACGTTAAAGACACTTTCTTTCTTCTAAGAGTGTCACACCGATCAGCCATAGCATTCTGCCCACTGACAGGTGAAGTGAATGACACTGATAATCTCGCTATCATGGCACCTGTCAGTGGGTGGGATGTATTAGGCAGCAAGTGAACATTTTGTCTGAGCGACTTTGACAAGGGCCAAATTGTGATGGCTAGACGACTGGGTCAGAGCATCTCTAAAACTGCAGCTCTTGTGGGGTGTTCCCGGTCTGCAGTGGTCAGTACCTATCAAAAGTGCTCCAAGGAAGGAAAAGCGGTGAACCGGCAAAAGGGTCATGGGCGGCCAAGGCTCACTGATGCACGTGGGGAGCGAAGGCTGGCCTGTGTGGTCCGATCCAACAGACGAGCTACTGTAGCTCAAATTGCTGAAAAAGTGAATACTGGTTCTGATAGAAAGGTGTCAGAACACACAGTGCATCGCAGTTTGTTGTGTATGGGGCTGCATAGCCGCAGACCACTTAGGGTGCAGAACTGGACCACGGAGCAATGGAAGAAGGCGGCTTGGTCTGATGAATCACGTGGATGGCCGGGTGCATGTGCGTCGCTTACCTGGAGAACACATGGGACCAGGATGCACTATGGGAAGAACGCAAGCCAGCAGAGGCAGTGTGATGCTTTGGGCAATGTTCTGCTGGGAAACCTTGGGTCCTGCCATTCATGTGGATGTTACTTTGACACGTACCACCTACCTAAGCATTGTCCTGCCACAAAGCAAAAATGGTTAAAGAATGGTTTGAGGAACACAACAACAAGTTCAAGGTGTTGACTTGGCCTCCAAATTCCCCAGATCTCAATCCAATCAAGCATCTGTGGGATGTGCAGGACAAACAAGTCCGATCCATGGAAGCCCCACCTGCTGCTAACGTCTTGCTGCCAGATAGCACAGCACACCTTCAGAGGTCTAGTGGAGTCCATGCCTCGACGGGTCAGGGCTGTTTTGGCGGCAAAAGGGGGACCTACACAATATTAGGCAGGTGGTCATAATGCTATGGCTGATCGGTGTATAATAGCGCTGTCTCTAAAGAGCTGCCCTGCGACTCCCCGGTGTCCCGTCCAGAGGAACAACGCACTGTGTGTAAAGGAGCTGAAATGGTGACGCACTGGCTGCTGTGACACAGTGACCTGCACTGACTCTAGTGCTCTCTGTCTCCGCTCTGTCAAGGCGCCCAGTTGACACAGCGCTGCGTCACGCTCTTAACTCTTCTGTGCCTCATCGTTACAGGCGAGTCACTCGCACCTCCTGCTCTTATTCTCCCATCCCTCTCCCTCATTTCTCACTCAGAGCCTTTTTTCTGCCTGTCTGTGTCTCAGGACAATACTCCACTCAGCAAGAGACATGTCTTCTGTCCACCGTGAGCCGCTGCTTTTACACAATAACCAAGAACACAGCGCTTCACGATCAGACCTTGTCTAGATGCGCCGGACTGATCGGTGTGTCTGAACCGGCTCAGACCAGGGAGGTCAGTCAGAGGGATGTCTCTTCACTATTGCACACATCACTGAGGCTGCAGCTCCGTCTCTGACAGGAGCAAAGAGCTGAGACATGTCGGCTCTGCTAGAGAAACACCAGACACACCTGAACAGAAACCTCACTGTGGAGGGCAGACACTGAAGAAGGGATGAAAAGAGAAGAGGAGGAGTGTACCTGGGGGCGGGCCTCCAAACTTCCTCTGTCCGTTCTCCTGCACCATGCTGTAGCCTGTCCTGTCCATCAGAGCCAGCAGGGCCGCTTCATTGGAGACGTCTGTCCCGCCCCCCCCGGACAACGCCTTCCAGTTCTCCTCAGACATGGCTGCACACAGGGACAGGGGACAGGGCACAGGACACAGGGACATGGCACAGGGGACAGGACACAGGGAACAGGACACAGGGATAGGGCACAAGGGATAGGGGACAAGGCACAGGGGACAGGGGACAGGGGACATGGATCAGGGCACAGGGCACAGGGGACAAGGGACAGGGGACAACAGCACAAACAGCATTACTGACAGGGGCCTCTGTTCAGTGCTGGACAGCCCTGGTCCTGGAGGGGCTCTTTGTACTGAACAACCCTGTACGACACTCATCTGCCACACACATGCACACACACACACTCACACTCATGCACCATCTCACATACACACACACACATACACACACGCACATACAAAACTAAAAATAAATATATTTAAAAACTGCTTTAATTGGCATGACAGGAGCTCGTCCCACACCAGTCTTCAAGACCAGCCCAGGATTGGCCCTGGAAGTTGTGTGTCGTTGACTACAGCGTGTAGCGGGTGTGTAGATGGGGGGCCGCACAGTGTGAAAGCAGGGGTCCCTGCAGCTTGAAGAGGCTGGGACCCCGTGTTCACAGCCTGGGCATGAGTTGCACCGTACGGGCATTTAATGTCCAACTTCACTGCTGATGGCCGAACTGATAAAGCGTTTTACTGCTTCTCTTCAGGACTCAGGAGCCGAAAAATTAAATTGTCCTTACAGGGCTTAAAAACACATTATTATTTTTATTTTTATTATTAAAAAGGCAAAAGACGCAACAAGAAACAAAGATCCTGAAAACATGTTTGACTAAATTATTCTACAGGCAGCAGACGTGGTAGGATATAATGTCAAAGTTTTAATGAGCTGAAATGTCCAACTACTGGCCAATCAAGGGGCTTCCATTGTGAGGATGCAGGTTTATATATATATATATATATATATATGTGTGTGTGTGTGTGAGTGTGTGTCTGAGAGTGTGTGTGTGTGTGTCTATGTCAGTGTGTGTGTATGTTTCTGTCACACTGTCAGGCGTCTATACATTAGTGTTTCATGTTTGTCTACATTAGTGTTTCAAATCAAGTGTTTAAAAGCTGCTGAGCGTCTGACGAAGATGTGAGCCTTAATAACATTAAACATCTGGATAAGTGTTGTCTAATGATCAAATCAGCGTTTTAATATGACTGAACATGTGCGAGATTTCACAACAACAACAATAACAACAACAATAATAATTTCGGTAAAAGATGACTGTAGTTGTGTGTGTGTGACACAGTGTTGTCTGTGTAGTTGTGTGTGTGAGACGCAGTGTTGTCTGTGTAGTTGTGTGTGTGAGACACAGTGTTATCTGTGTAGTTGTGTGTGTGAGACGCAGTGTTGTCTGTGTAGTTGTGTGTGTGAGACAGTGTTATCTGTGTAGTTGTGTGTGTGTGACGGAGTGTTATCTGTGTAGTTGTGTGAGACACAGTGTTGTATGTGTAGTTGTGTGTGTGAGACACAGTGTTGTCTGTGTAGTTGTGTGTGTGTGACGCAGTGTTATCTGTGTAGTTGTGTGTGAGATGCAGTGTTGTCTGTGTAGTTGTGTGTGTGTGACGCAACCTTCCTACGTCACAACCCCGGAAGTACCTGTTCCTGCCCATCGCGATTGTGGGGCTCATTAACTGTGCAGCTCATTAAGACTCACCATCATGGGTTTAATTAAGATGAATCCATAGGTAGATTATTATGATAATAATATATTCTTTAATCGGCGCTAAGTGTTTTGGCGCGACGCTGAGTCACAGCTGTCAGAATGACTGTATCTGCGAGTCGAGGCCCCGGCGCTGTTTATACAACTAAACAACTCAAACACACACACGACTGCCGCAAGCAACACGGACACCCCGGGCCCAGCGGAGCGGCCGGTCTGGTACCTCAGTCCGTCAGTCGGGCCCGATCCTCGGCAGCTCGGCCCGTCCCGTCTCCTCCGTCTGACCGTTTCACACCGACGACACGCCGCTGTCAGGACGAGTCTACCCAATCAGAGAGCGCATCTCTGGCCAGGGGGCGGGGTTACCGTCACACACCAATGGACGCACAGCTGGAAATGTGTTTCTACCCAATCAGAGAGCGCATCTCTGGCCAAGGCGGGATTTCACCTGATGACAGCTTCCGCTGCAGTTGCGCTTGTCAGTAATGACGTATTAAGGATGCGTGTAGTGGACTCCATTAAACACATAAACAAAGAAATACATGTTGAAATAAATCAATAAATGTTGAAGTATGTACTGAAATATATGTATTTAATCATTTATTTATTTAAAAATTCAATCATTTATTTAACAATTTCATAATGTATTAATTTCAACATTTATTTATGTATTTAAGTAAATTTACTATATGCTTCCATTATATATATGTCCAAAGGGAAATAAATAAATAAATAAGTTTATTTTATTATTTGTAAGTATAATGTTTTTAATACAATTTTAATAATTGTCACAGCCTGTAGCGTCTCCTTCTCTCTGGGAAACGGGTCCCTGGTTTGGGGATGAGTTGCTGGTTCTCAGCGCTTGGTGAAGCGCATGTTCCTCGAGTTCAGTCCCTCAGCCGGTTCATGAGTCTCTAAATCAGGGGCTTGAACAGGTTCCTGGAGGGCCACAATGGCTCCTGGGTTCTGTTCTAGCTGGAGCTTCACATTTACACAATTCACTGACGCTCACCATTCAGGCATATATGATGCACATAACATTGTGTAAATGTCTGTTATGGTCCATGGCTTAAAATATGGTTTTGATTCAAGGTGCCACTACCTGTAACACCATCTGCAGCTTGGAGAGAACTAGTTACTAATTACTCCAGTTAATCAGGTAATCAACTAATCATACCAATTGTGGTACAGGGCAACTTAGTGGGAACAAAAGCCAGGAGACACGGTAGCCCTCGACTGAGACCCTGCTGCCAATCCTCACCTGCATTAGACCCAGGAGAGGGGGTTAAACCAAAGAGAATAAAGAATCAGTTTAATGAACTAATGAAGAGCTCAAGGGTGGTGGGGGGCGGGGAGCTAGGAAGTGCTGTGGTCCTCTAGCACCGGAGCTGTAAGAATACCTGGTCTGGGTTAGTTACTGAGAAACAGAAGAGCCAGTCTGGACCATTGATTGGTTGGCTGCCCTGTCCTTAATTAGTCACAGGCAGTGTCTGATTGGCTGTTGGACCAGCGTAAGGACACAGCTGTATTCCTCCCTGATTGCTCAGTCAATTAGCCAATCGGACGCCTGATAGAGAGAGCTCTCCAGCCTTATTAAAGTCAGTCCAAGTCAGGTGATACCCCCAAACTGGAACATGTGGAAGTCAAAAATACTACAAATTCAAAATGTTTTAAATACAACATTTTCTTTATTTCTTGTTTTGTTTTTACAGTAAAATGGGATTTAAAACTTAATTGCAGTAGCGGCAGAGGTACTAAACCTCATGTTATTAAAGTAAATAACAGAGCAGTCCGTTTCCATTCAGGTTTGACACTTCCGTATTCGTGAGGCTCGTACCCCAGGATGCAGCCGTAGTCGTCCGAATGACACTGTGCCAGGGCAGCCAGAGGGGCTGTGATTGGCAAAGGGGTGAATAATCCGCAGTCAAACCCTCGTGAGAGATCACACGGGACAGTCTGTCCTCCCTGCCCTTGTTATGTGGGTCACAGCGCGGCATGGCGGGGTTAGGACGCCATCCACAGGGTGAGGGGGACGAAGACGCTGGGCAGGGTGGTGTATGGCGCCGAGCCCAGGCAGAGCACTGACGCCAGGCCCAGCATGGCGCTGAACAGGGCACTTTTCCTGCTGCAGACGATTTTCCGCACTGTTTTACAGAACTGGGGAGAAGAGGAGAGAAAGAAGAGGGAGAGACACATATTAGATGACAAGAACTGGAAAGCCAGGAAAGCAGGCATGTGCTGTGTCCCAGTCGGACTCAAGACCTGGTGAAGACATGGACACAGCAGTCGTCAAGTATAACGAGTCGATCAGTTGGGCTGTGATAGCAGGCGTCTAAAGGCACTGAATACCAACAGCCCATACAGCAGCAAAACCCTCCCGATCCTGCTGGTTTATTGAAATCCCAGGACACAGATCTGATGCCATGTAGACCGTGTCAGGTTATCAGCGCTGAAGGGGCGAGTCTTTGCTGACAGACGTCCTGCTCCTGCTGTCTGACCTCCAGGCTGCCTGTCTGATGTCCATCCTGTGACGCCGGTGCTGTAACACCAGGTGGCGCCTCCAGCCTGCGAACACTTTCCAAGACAAGAGAGGATTTCAGTCTGAGCTACAGTCCTGACAGGCTGTGTGCCACAGCGACATGACACTGCGTTGTGGAAGTGGAACTGGTCTCTGTGGCTGGATGTGATTGAGAAGATGTATACAGGCATGTGTGTGTGAATATACAAACCCAGAGATGGGGACATAAAATATATATTCAACTGTTTGTGTTGATGAACTCTGAAAAGTGCTTGGCCACCCCACTGGCCACACTTATTGTAACTAAAACTGTCAGCGTTGCCCCTGATGACTCCAGGGCGTGGCTGCCGTGGTCGGGGTAGTTTTGGTAAATGTGGGGCTATTTTATAGTAGCAGATTAATTCAGGCTGAAATAGACTGCGAGAGTAAAACCACACTGCACCCAACCCACACAGATCTACTGCAGGAATCCCTTCTTCAAGTGAGTGAGAGACTTCTTGCTAGCTAAATTAAACGTTAAGGATTTAGTTTGTTGACCGTGTACGCTTGATACATAATGATCAAATCATTTCACTGGACTGGCAGCCGACAGATGGCCAGCTAATACCGATTCAATGCTACAGATCGTGGGTTTTGCAGTTCAATCGTCCTCGTTGCTGGACAGATAACTAGACAGCTCTGTGAGTTAGTGAGCTGTAGAGCCGAGAAACAGCGCTTTAACACACAATCAGGGGGAATTGCTGAAAATGAGTGAATTCCTTTGACAGGAACATTGCTAAGAGCAGCACTCAGTGATGTGTGAGGAATTTCAAATAAAGACATGTAGGCCCTATAGGCCAATAAGCACTTTTTGTTTGTTTGTTTGTCTCATATAAAACTTCTGAACGAATGATCCAGCTTCAGATCTTGTTTTAAAAAGCAATGCTGCTCTGGCTTGTCGGTCATGATCAGATATATTTTAAATCAGTCGTTATTCACTCGTGACGATGCTTTGCCTGCCTGTGTTTATATTGGATGGTGCCCTGGTGCTACATGCTAAAACAGCTCAGTGCTGCTTAACTTCAAAGCCACGCAGTTTTAAGTGCATGATGTGTATGACGTGAGTTTCACTCTCCATCCCACTGGAGATCGGTGTCCCATCCTGGCCTTGACTTGCAGAGTGCTGGACACGCCCCTGAGCAGAGATGGCACGTGTGAGCGATAAACAACTGCACGTGCGGCCGGCTGAAGGAAATACAACGGCACGTGCTTCACACCGAGAGGAAATATGCACCAGCACGTTCCCATACAGGTCGCTGGTATCAGTGCCCGTCCGAACACATTTCTTGTGCTGATAAAGCAGCAGTGATTGCGCTGGAATGATCCTGCCTGCTAATGCCCTCTGAAGGCACAGTTGAAATTGTCAAATAGTCTGCAAGGCCTCTTCTGGGTTCTGGGTTGTTCTGCGCTGTGAAGTTGTGTGACATCTAATCCAGTGCAGAGACAGAACTGTTCATCACCAATCGCTAATCCCCAAATAATGGCCTTGACCAGAAAACAGGAGCTTCTTACCTCTCTGCTTCTGCACGCATGTCACAGCAGATCAGTCGTTTCCTATTTCTAGTGTCATATCTTGTCTGATCTGCTTTCTGTCTTGGCGACAATGCAGTTGTTTTATTACTTGTTTAATTTGATACTAAACCCCTCCTGTTAAAGGTAATCTTCCTAAATAATGATGCAAATAAAGTCTGTTGGGCTCTCAGCAATAGCGGTCTCTGAGAGACACTGGCCTATGAAGAGGCTGCAGTGTTGAATCTGTCAAGGACACTGGCTGTGATATAACGTCTAACACTGATCGCTGGGGGTCTGAAGTGTATATTCTCAGGCACTAGACTGTGCATTCATTATGAATAGGACATGCCTGTGTGCTCTATAATCAATACTAAACAGTATTGTAAACAGGTTCTGCACCACTGACTTATGACCCGGGACATAGTCACAGATGATGACCGTGCTGCTGTCTGGGGACCCCCTCCCAGTGTGAGGAGAGACACGGGACAGAAGGACACGCACTGAAGTTGCACACGTCCCAAACACTGTCTAAAGTCAAGGCATTATTTGATGTGAAGTGTGTGCAGATCGCTTCTGGTCTCATCTTCCCATCTTCTCGTGGTTTTCTGCATTTTTCATCTCTAGACCTCCTCTCTATTGCTTCTTTAGTCCCTCTCTGATCTGTTCTTGCGGTGTGTCTGATCCATGTAACATCTTCACACCTCATGTTTCTCTGACGCAATTTTGTTTCGCTCTCTCATCTCTTCTGGATGACCCAAGCAGACATCTCTCCATGTTTCTTGTTGTTGTGTGGAGATTGTCATCCTGCAATAATAGACCTGGGTTTCCAAGCCACAGGTGAGCACTGGCAGTGCTTGCTTTGGACGAGGACTTTTCATGTCAGGTAACAAGGGCAGGGTTCTTTCAATAGTGTGCCAATCCTTCCATATTCTCTTGGTCCAGTTTACACTCCTCTTTTGATGTCTTTCGTGAGATCTCCCTCAGGCAGACATGATCGATGAATGATATACACCGATCAGCCATAACATTATGACCACCTGCCTAATATTGTGTAGGTCCCCCTTTTGCCGCCAAAACAGCCCTGACCCGTTGAGGCGTGGACTCCACTAGACCTCTGAAGGTGTGCTGTGGTATCTGGCACCAAGACGTTAGCAGCAGGTGGGGCCTCCATGGATCGGACTTGTTTGTCCAGCACATCCCACAGATGCTTGATTGGATTGAGATCTGTGGAATTTGGAGGCCAAGTCAACACCTGGAACTCGTGATTCATCAGACCAGGCCACCTTCTTCCATTGCTCTGTGGTCCAGTTCTGATGCTCACGTGCCCATTGTAGGCGCTTTCGGCAGTGGACATGGGTCAGCATGGGCACCCTGACTGGTCTGCAGCTACGCAGCCCCATATGCAACAAACTACGATGCACTGTGTGTTCTGACACCTTTCTGTCAGAACCAGTATTCACTTTTTCAGCAATTTGAGCTACAGTAGCTCGTCTGTTGGATCGGACCACACAGGCCAGCCTTCGCTCCCCACGTGCATCAATGAGCCTTGGCCACCCATGACCCTGTCGCCAGTTCACCACTTTTCCTTCCTTGGAGCACTTTTGATAGGTACTGACCACTGCAGACCAGAAACACCCCACAAGAGCTGCAGTTTTGGAGATGCTCTGACCCAGTCGTCTAGCCATCACAGTTTGGCCCTTGTCAAAGTCGCTCTGACAAAATGTTCACTTGCTGCCTAATATATCCCACCCACTGACAGGTGCCATGTTAACGAGATTATCAGTGTTATTCACTTCACCTGTCAGTGCTCATAATGTTATGGCTGATCGGTGTTTATACCATATATAGTACATATATGAGAACTGAAGGAAATTAGGCCACACATGCAGCCTTTTATTGCATTCATTAGTTCGGGTGAGACGAGGGGACCATGTATCACAGGCTTAAATAAAGCCATGACGTTTCAAAAGGCCTGTGGCAGTTGACCGTGTTTAAAAGGGAAAAGGCAGAATAGAAATTAATTATTTCATATATGTCATCATCGTAAAGAGTTAGGAAAGTATGCTCCACAGATGTGCAGAGTTCCCCTGTCTGCCCCATGGAGGGTGAGGCTTAATTTGTTTCCATAAGAGTGATAGTGAAGCGCCACCAGACATGACTGTGGGGTTGGTTGCACACTGAGCTGTGCTCGATGGCGGTTGTATTCTAGAAGAAAGCAGCGTCCGATAGAAAATAAAGCTAAAACCATTTTGTATCTTTCTGTGGACAGCTGGTTTTAAAGTTTTCTTTACTCTGGCCCGTTGTCTGTAATTTGGACGGGACTGAGCACATGGCCTTCAGCTGTAATAGTGCAAAAAGGATGAAATTCGACTCGGTTCTGCAGTACATTTATCTCATTAACTCTCCTACCGTGAAAAATGTCTCCCTATGTATCTTATAGTGGAAGGAAAAAAAGCCATAATCTGTGAAAGATAGATTTGGCTCACAGAGGCTCCACAGTGTCTCCTGCGAGGCATCATGTGCTCCGGCCTCTTCAAACATCAAGGCTGTGATCACGGCCGAATGTATTCAACATAATCCTTTTAAACATGCCTGAGGCAGGATCCCAAATTAAGTTCAGTGTAATCGGGGACAAAAATAAAATACCACAACAAACCAAGGCCCGCAGTAGTGCTGTGTTATTCCGGGTGCCCTGCCAGTGACAAAGTGTGGTTTGACCTGTGATCATTAAGAGCATTAGCAACAGGTTGTCCCAGTCAGGTGAGCCTGGTGGTAAGAGCCTGGCCCAGAGAGATGCTGACTCCTTCTGTGTTTGTTTACCCCCAGTCTTAATAAACGACCCAGTTCAGAGATCGGTGTAATGGGTCAGAATCACAGGGCTTTCGAGATGTTTAGACTTTGACAAGATTTGAGATGCCTACGACACCTGCAGGGCTTTGACTCTCCAGGAACAGGGTAACCAAGACCTGGGTTACAGGTCTGTCCAACTGGGAATTGACTCGCTCGGCTCTTCCAGTCTTTCCTCCCAGGCTGTTGGTGTTCGTCTAACCGTGCTCTCCAAATTTGTCATTTATCTGAGCAGATGGCTCTTTTAACCAATTCAGCCGGCTTCCCCAGGTGTAAAGGCACGACTTAAGAAAATAAGAAAACATGCCACCTGGATTAAGGCTGGATTTGGAGAAACTGCTTCCAGGAAAGTCCCTGTAGAGACGGACAGTGGGCATCCGTGTCACAACAGGCCTGGACTGGAGGTGCTGTCAGACAGGAAACAAACACGTGGCACAGTGTGGGGGGTGTAAAATGTGTGCAGGCTGCGCTGTGAAGAGCTGGGCTCCTGCAGATGACTTTCCGAAGGCTGGAAATGCAACAGTTCAGATGTGTACTGTATATAGCAATGAACTATGCTGCACTGTTGGGAATAATAATAATAACTGGAGTATAATCTCATACACATGGCATTTTGAATTAATTATGCTGTAGTTGTGTGAACCATGTAAATCCCCTGTCAAATCACGCTAATTAATGAGTATTAGTCATAATGTATTATTCTTATTTAATTAGTGTAACTCTAGCCACAGAAGGCCTCAATGTCTTCAGGTTTTCATCGCCTGCTGGTCCTGCTATATTCAGCTGGTTCTTTCTCAGCTGGACCCATTCAACAGCATTTCTGAGGGGGTTCACTGCACCACAGTTACCGAACTGCACGACTATGAGCTGAGCTGGATGTGAGGTCAGGGACTGTCCTGTCATGTCCTGGCACTTTAGGTGACCTCCCGCCGGAGCTGTGGATGTCTCTGAGAGAAGGAGGCTCTGCACTGAGGTCCTACACTGCGGCTGAATCCCTCACTCCTCTCTCCGTCGCTCTGGTGTTACCGGAGCTGATCTCTTTATCCCTTTGAACTTCCAAGCTGTTCAGCAGATCCCATTCCCACTGACGCATGAGCCAGACATGAAGCTCCCGTAGGATCTTTACTATTGTTTACAAGGGGTCACACACACACACACACACACACACTGTCACTTACAGTGAGGGGAAAAAGTATTTGATCCCCTGCTGATTTTGTACGTTTGCCCACTGACAAAGAAATTATCAGTCTATAATTTTAATGGTAGGTGTATTTTAACAGTGAGAGACAGAATAACAACAAAAAAATCCAGAAAAACGCATTTAAAAAAAGTTATAAAATGATTTGCATGTTAATGAGGGAAATAAGTATTTGATCCCCTATCAATCAGCAAGATTTCTGGCTCCCAGGTGTCTTTTATACAGGTAAAGAGCTGAGATTAGGAGCACTCTCTTAAAGGGAATGCTCCTAATCTCAGCTCGTTACCTGTATAAAAGAGACCTGTCCACAGAAGCAATCAATCAATCAGATTCCAAACTCTCCACCATGGCCAAGACCAAAGAGCTGTCCAAGGATGTCAGGGACAAGATTGTAGACCTACACAAGGCTGGAATGGGCTACAAAGACCATCGCCAAGCAGCTTGGTGAGAAGGTGACAACAGTTGGTGCGATTATTCGCAAATGGAAGAAACACAGCTCGTTACCTGTATAAAAGACACCTGGGAGCCAGAAATCTTGCTGATTGATAGGGGATCAAATACTTATTTCACTCATTAACATACAAATCAATTTATAACTTTTTTGAAATGCATTTTTCTGGATTTTTTTGTTGTTATTCTGTCTCTCACTGTTAAAATACACCTACCATTAAAATTATAGACTGATCATTTCTTTGTCAGTGGGCAAACGTACAAAATCAGCAGGGGATCAAATACTTTTTTCCCTCACTGTATGTGTTGGCTGCTGACTGATCACTGCTGAACCTGCTGTGATTAACGCTGACAGGATGTAGTGCTCGGTCTTGTGAATGGGGAGAAAAGGAAATATTCAAACAATTAGGAGGCAGTGCCAGATGATTTATCCTGATTAATCCTGTCCTGTCATTTTCATTGAAGCCATTTCTCTTATTCAGAAATGTATTAGCAAAGAAAACCTCAGTCTCCCATGTTTAACTGTACTGTTTAAGGACTTTTAAGACCATATATGTGCTGTGAACTGTCCCAAAACTGCCTCAAACTGGGCATGAAACAAGGGGGACAACAGATTTTCTTGTTGAATTATTTAAAAGCACACTGATTTACTATGACAGCTGAACGTTTTTCTGATCAGGAAAAATAAATAAATTGTTCACAAAAACCTTTCTTCACATCTAGAGTCACGCTGTGTATTTAGTTAAAGACATGTAGGAGAGTCTGAGATGAGTTGAATCAAAACAGTTTGATGAAAAGAGGAAACTGATTCTGTGTGATGCACGACTTCAGCTGTAACCTCTTGCTGAGTAGCTGTGAGGGCAGTGTCATTGTACAGATGATTGTCTTCCTCTCTGATGTGTCAAGACAGAACAACAAGGAAACACACAGCATACCTGGAAGGTCTGGAAGCTGATAGCCATCCCGTAGCGGCAGTACATGACAAAGTGTTCGCAGTTGTACCAGAGCAGACTGTATCCGGTAGAGCCCAGCAGCTTCTCAGCCCTCCTGGCCACCTCCTCTCCGCTCAGGGGTGGCCGGCTGCACAGCTGGTCCGTGTGGTTGACCAAGATCTCAGCCCCGTAGGCGAAGTCCTGCACCGTGTCCACCCTGACACTCGCCACCTTCGAGATGACGCCCACAAGCAGCCGGGTGTTGGTCACCATTTCCCTGATGGCGGCGCTGTCCTTGGTCAGCACAGGCAGGATGTCGGGGATGAGGTGCGCCACCTTGTCATCCCCCAGGTAAATGCCGAAATGTGTGAACAGAGTCCGGGGGACCTCCAGCAGGTCTCCTCTCTTGAAGAGCGACACGTCGTAGCCGGTCCGGGGCTCCTCCTTGTCCTTCCTCGGGGGGAACAGCAGGCTCCACAGTCCCTGGAGAAGCTGGAAAAGAAACATCTTGGAAGCGTGGAGGACGTGCGCAGTGCCAGCTTTTATCCCGGGAGTGCTGGGAGGAGCCCGGGGGTTTATGGTGCGGAGTGTGGGAATCTGAGGGGAAGGGGGAAGAAATCAATTGAAAGGGCTTTTCAGAGTCAAATTTTCATGAGTCAGCTTCACTTTGCTTAGAATATATTTGAAATATAAATTATGTATATAATTTATTATTTGTGCTGATAATTTAATTGACATAAATCTGCCTTTGTACACCCATGATTTGGATTCCTGGTGGAATGTTGATACTTTCTCAAGAAATTGAATTATATAAAAACAATGAGAGATGAGTTGTGTAATAAGCTTACTCAGTCATTGTGGCTGAAACATATAATCCCTTAATCTGAAAAACTGCCACTTGTGTTCAGAACACTTTTTTTTTTTTGTTAACTAATCTTTCATTACACAATGTGTTGCTTAACACTGAGGAACAGCACCTTATGTGTCCCTCGAGAGGACAGCTTTACCCTGCATGTAACTCGTACCCTTCTTCTACATTTTACAGTGTTTCACAATTGCTAAGACACATTTCTTGAAACCTTCACCCATTTTCTCCAAACTTTAAACACAAAACCAAATCTTCAAACTACATTCACAAAACCCCCTGACTTCTGGCAAAATCAGACAATCGCCTCAAAACCATTTAATCTGTGCTCAAAATCAAACCATGCTTTCAGATCATACGCACAGCCAGTCAACATATAAACACTACAGAGCATTCATTAGACACTACATCAAAAAATGGAGAACACGGCATCCAGGGCATGTAGTTACAGAAAAAAATGTTTATGTATATAGTAAATGCATTTTGCAATTTAAAAAAAAGTATAGTAATCACAACTTAGTGCAGTGAATATGCTGTATACTGTAAGAACTGCAAGTAATACAGTATTGAATGTCTGTATATTCAGCACTTGCATAATACAGTTTTTCCCAATTGTTTACATGTTTGCTGAATCTTTGGCTCATTTTCCCAAAACTCTAAACACAAAACGCAAAATGCAAAACTCTACAAATCTCTAGAAAAAAGCAAACACATTCAAAACTGTTTTATCTCTTTCCAAAATGTTTTCTTGCATCAAAATGACACACACGTGTCATATGAATATATCTGTCTACCAGCCAACAACACACTGATGTGCTCAACGCAAAACACTACTATGAATATCCCATCAGTAGGTTTATGCCTTTTGCATTTTCAGTGCTACACTGTAGCCGGTTGTAAAAGATTGTCACAGTAATGTATACCTACTCAAATATATATAAACAAACTCCAAAATGCGATATTTTTGAACACTTGTGTTTTGTATGTAACACTTTCCATACCCAACAGGAGAAAACCAGGAAAAACATTCAGTTTTCTGTACAAAAATTCTTTCAAAACTCTAAACACAAAAAGACAAAAACACATGCAAAATGTAGGACAAAAGAAATTTGGCTGCATCCCGCCTCCTATTTTGGTCTGGCCACAGCACCTCATCTACATCACAAGCGATGTTCTCCCTGGCTAAACAGCGGGGAAAGAATCTTCTGGAGTGATGGATCCAGCCGCCGAAAGCCCCCACATCAACTTCACCACATGCCTCCTCCACTGCCTGGAGAAGAGGCACGCGTGCGAGATGGCAGTCATACACCTTCAATCTCCATGCTGAAAAAACTTTTCAATTGGGTTTAGGAAGGGGGAATATGGTGGGAGGTATAGAACAATAAATTGTGGGTGGTCGATTAACCAGTTGCGGACCAGAGCAGCCCGGTGGAAACTCACGTTGTCCCAGATGACAACATACCTGGGCTTCTCTGGTCCACCCCTCTGCTCGGCTGGAATGAGGATGCCATGTAGTGTGTCCAGGACTGTGATGAGTAGGGCGGTGTTGTATGGACCAAGGCTGGCATGGTGATGGAGGACGCCTTGCTGGCTAACTGCTGCGGACATGGTGATATTCCCTCCACGCTGTCCAGGGACATTCACAATGGCCAATAATTTTCCATCCCCATCCCCTTCTTTTGGCTAGATTGATGCCAGCCTCATCAATGTAAATATAAACGTGCTGAATTGCAGCGGTATCCACCTCCAAGAGTCTCTGAAAGAGACAAGACAGTATGTGAAATAGACCTAGAGCAGTCAATATGGTGAGGCACAATACACTGGATTACAGTACTGTAATGTGTCTATACAGTGCTGATATAATAGTCAATTCACAGTATAATACTTACTTGCACATATTCATAGCGCTGTTCTTTAACCCTCTCTGAGTTTTGCTCAAATGGCACCCTGTAGACCTGTTTCATCTGTAATACATGGTCCAATGTAGACAAGACCACCTGGTGAATGTTATTGAATATTATGTTGTCTGCAATTATGTGGTTCTGGATTTCTCGTAGTCTAATGGTATTGTTTGCCACAATAGCGGTCTCCTGTTCTGGTGTGAACAGCTGGTGTCTTCCACCATGGTTTGGCCATCTCTCAGTTCTGCAGAAGATCCACAAATATGATATGATTGGTTACAGTAAGCTAAAATAATCTATTTTCTTTCAGTATGAAATGACATTACTGTAACATTGGCCAACAATCACTGACTAACATAGGCCTACTGATAGGACTGCAGTATACTACAGTATACATACATAAAGAGCATAGTGTGGATGTTAGGCAACTTACCGGTTCTCATTTCTGAATGTATGGATGATAGATGCAACCATGTAACAGTTCAGGTTGGGCTAAACTCTCTGCCCAGCCTCCCTCATACTCAATCCATGGTTGAACACATGGTCAACCAATGTGGCCCATATCTCATTATTATTATTATTATTATTATTATTATTTATTTATTTATTTATTTATTTATTTATTTTTCTTGGCAGACGCCCTTATCCAGGGCGAATTACAACATAAGTGCAAACAAAGTGAAAAAATACAGAGAAGTACAAGGCATCAATCATTACAAATTCAATTTGGCTAAAACAGCAATTCAAAATACATTTTACAAATTCCAATTTACAATTTACACAAGTACCTTAAGAGACTTCCTACATCCTGGACGGTGAAAGCTAAGTGCTGTCAAGATGTAGGGTTACAGACGAGGGCTACGGGAAACGGAGCAAGGAGGAAAACAATCAAGAACGCGAGAAGTATAATAAAAACTGTGAAGTGCTTTCTAGCAGGGATAGAGGACTAATATTACAAGTACTGTCGGAAAAGATGCGTCTTGAGTAAGTGCCGGAATGAGGTCAAGGACTCTGCTGTTTTGACTTCGGTGGGCAGGTCGTTCCACCATTTAGGGGCCAGGGATGAGAAGGAGCGGCTCTGGAGGAAGGAGAGTGGAGAGGAGTTAGTCTTCTGGCACTGGAGGAGCGCAGTGGTCTGGAGGGGATGTATGGAGAGACGAGGGACTGAAGGTAGCTTGGTGCAGTGTGGTCAAGACAGCGGTAGGTGAGGGTCAAAGTCTTGAACTGAATGCGTGCCGCTATCGGGAGGCATTGGAGGGAGCGGAGCAGTGGAGTAGCGTGTGAGAATCATGGCAGAGAGAATATCAGACGAGCCGCAGAGTTCTGGATGAGCTGGAGCGGCGGGTAGTAGATGCAGGCAGGCCGGCCAGGAGGGAGTTGCAGTATCCAGGTGGGAGAGGACCAGTGACTGGACGAGCAGCTGAGTCGAGTAGTCTGTGAGGAAGGGACGGATCCGGTGTATGTTGCTCAGGAAGAATCTACAGGTGCGCGTCAGCGTGGTGATGTGCTGGGTGTAGGAGAGCACAGGATCGAGGGTGACTCCTAGATTTTTAGCGGAAGAAGAACGAGAGAGTGTGGTGGATTCCAAGGGGATCGAGATGGGGAGGTCAGCAAAAGGTGAGGAAGAGTAGGGGAAAAACAGGAGATCCGATTTGGAGAGGTTGAGCTTGAGGTGGTGCAAGTGCATTCAGGCAGAAATAGCAGACAAGCAGGAAGAGATGCGTGAGGGGATGAGAGTGTCAGAAGAGGGAAAAGACAGGAAGATCTGGGCATCATCAGCATAGAAGTGGGAGGAGAAACCATGGGACCCAGGGAGCCTCATCTGAGACAACTGTTCTTCCTCAGTCTCGTCCTCCTCTTCCTCCTCTTATTCTCACTCCTTGACCTCTAGCTCTTGCTTCACCATTGACTTCCATTTTCCTCCAAGACAGGAGAGCTCAATTGTGGCATTTTATAGTGCTAAAGCTCTGATTTCTAAGTGAACAATTCAGCAACTAGTGTTCACACCTGTGAGGAGTGGGTTTTGCCAATTGGTGTATAGAGCTTGGCATTGTGATTGGCGTTGCTTTCCAAAGGGACTACAGAGATTTTAATTTTGAATGTTGTGCCTAATGTAGAGAACTGTGTGTAGAGAAAAGTGTGATACAGAATTGGAAACTGAGTGTAAAGCAGGAATTGTTCTTGCAATTTTGCAGACTTGGTTTAGGGATCTGGTACATGAGTTTCAGGTTTCGGTGATTGCGTTTCACGTTCCAATTTTAGTGTGTAAACAATTGGGAAAAACTGTTATACAATAGTCCAACTGCAAGAGCCCAAAGAACAAAGACAACTCTAAATGAAAAGCACATTACAGTACACTCAAACATGTTGTGCAACTGCAAAATCAAAGTCAATGAGAGATGCATTGTGCCTCACGTCTTTGTGCACTGCGTCCACATCACAGGCAGCACTGTCCCTTGCCAGACACCAGGAGAAAACCCTCTGGTGTGCTGGATCCAGCCTTGACGACACTCCACACCTCTGTTACCACAGGCCAGTTCCATTGCCTGGAAGAGATTTTCCCTGGTATATAGGTTTCGGTCATAGACCTTCCACCGCCACGCAGAGAAAAACTCTTCTATTGGGTTGAGACCACCCAGAAATGTAAGAAGATGTTCAGTGTTATATGGCCCCAGGGTTGCCCCAAGGTGGAGAACCCCACGATTACTTATGGCTGCACAAAGGGTGGCATTGCCACCATGCTGGCCAGGGACTTCCATAATGGCATGTTGGCCAATTACAGTTTTTCCTAGTCATTTATACACTGTGACATTTCTGTGGAATGAAGCTTCATCTCAATTTGCGAGTCCAGTTCACTCATGTTGCAAAACACTACACACAACTCTCAATGTGAGCACCACTATCATTGAGAAAACACCTGCACCATTTGTGCGAATACATGAGTCACCAGACAAAACTCAAAGTGCTAATGCACTACAACACACTTGTGCAAACCCAATTAACCAAATTGTTCACTCAGTTCTCCTCGTTATTTCAAGTATAAAAAAGGTTACACGACTCATGATTGTACAGGAAAAATGGAGCAACAAAGAACAGAAAGGGGAAGAGGTAGGGGAAGACACAGAAGATGAGGAAGGCGATGGAATATATCGAATGAAATAAGAGCCACACCGTTGATAGTGTAATCATCCATGGGATGAGGACGCTGGGCAGCGAGTACAGCCCAATTTATGCCACTTTAGTGTGGCTGGAATCATCAGGACATTCAGGACTACGAACTGAGTGGGTTAGGGTTAGTGAGTGAGTGGGTATAAATTTACCATGCACAATATGTGGCTTTCATATATCAACAAGAGTACTGCCTGTCTGCACATGACATTGTATTGTTTTCATACAGGGTTGAGAGAAGACCAGCTGCTGGTGGGAGAAACTGTTTCTTCACCCAAGAACAACAGGCTGAAATAGTTCACATGGTGTTGGCAAATAATGCGATTAGACTTGGAGAAATTCAAACATGTATAATAGAGGATGTTTCAGAACATACACCATGTTTCAATATCCACTATTGATCATTTGCTGAGAAGGCACAGGATGAGCACGAAGCAAATATATCGTGTACCATTTAAGAAACATAAGAAACATAAGAAAGTCTTTCATGATTTTGAAGACTTGGATCAAGTCCCCACGTAGTGTCCTCTGTTCCAGGGTGAAAAGGTTCAGGTCCTCAGTCTCTCAGTAGGACATTCCCTTCAGACCTGGAATAAGTCTGGTTGCTCTCCTCTGAACTGCCTCTAGAGCTGCGATATCTTTCTTGAAGTGTGGAGCCCAGTACTGTCCACAGTATCCAGATGAGCTCTAACTAGTGCATTGCACAGTCTGAACATCACTGCCCTTGTTCTCAATTCTACACTTTTGACAATATACCCTAGCATTGTGTTTGTCTTTTTTATTGCTTCCTCACATTGTTTGGATGGAGAAAGTGAGGAGTCCACATAGACTCCTAGATCTTTCTCATGCGTTACTTCATCTAGTTCTGTTCCTCCCATAGTGTAATTATAGTGGACATTTTTGTTACCTGCATGTATTACCTTGCACTTGTCCACATTAAATTTCATCTGCCAGGTATTGGCCCACAACTGAATATTATCCAAGTCCTTTTGAATAGCCTGTGCTGCCGAGATTGTATCTGCTGAGCCACCTATTTTAGTATCATCTGCAAATTTGACAAGTTTGCTAACTATCCCAGAGTCCAGATCATTAATATAGATTAGAAAAAGCACAGGCCCTAGTACTGATCCCTGTGGAACTCCACTAACAACCTCACTCCAGTGAGAAGTTCATAATCCATCTACTTACATTACCCTGAATGCCTACAGCTTCCAATTTGAGGATCAGTCTTTGGTGTGGAACCTTATCAAAAGCTTTCTGAAAATCTATGTATATCATATCATATTTGAAAGGAACTCCGATCATTTGAAAGATGTGCTAATTCTATGTGCCAGTATGAATCTGTGTATAGTACTGTTGTGCACTGGGCAGAGACAGAGGCACAGAGGAAGTGCACTAATGCACCCTGTTCTAATCACGGCTCCTGAATGGGCAGAGAATACTGGAGCTTGATGCCAGTGATGAGCACAATGAGCTCATCTATGTGGACGAGGCAGGATTCAATCTGACCAAGAGGCGGTGCCGAGGCAGGAACACCATTGGCCACCGAGGGGTGGCGAGGGTGGAGGTCCCTGGCCAGAGGGGTGGAAACACAACCATGTGTGCTGCTGTCAGTCAGAAGGGTGTTGTCCATTGCCAGGTCACACTTGGCCATTACAACACCGCACTCTTTCTGGTATTCCTTGATGCAGTGTAGGACCTTTTTTCCCCACCCCCGGAGAGACAACATAGGGCCCCAGGCCATAGCACTTATGCTGTCATATGGGACAATGTGAGCTTCCACCATGCAGCGTTAATCCAAGACTGCTTCACCAACCACCCCCAGATCCAAATTATTTTCCTTCCACCATATTCCCTTGTCCTCAATCCAACTGAGGAATCTTTCTCCGCTTGGCGATGGAAGGTGTGTGATTGGACTTTCATCAGCAAGTGAGTCTTCTCCAGGCGATGGAGGAGGCCTGCGGCGATCTCTCTGCACAGTCGTGCCAAGGATGGATATGTGTTATATATAAATACATTTATAATTTGTGGGTGGCCAGGATCAAACTTTATATAAAATAAAGTTCTTCTTTACTGGCTGTGTTGGTGGATTCTTTTTGTCTTCCTACATGAATCTTCCATTTTGACGAGAGAGCTTTATTTTTCTAAACACAGTGCTTTTTTTTTGCTCAGTGTGAGAAACAGATATGATGTGTGTGTGTGTGATTCTGACCCGATTATTTGATTTTGAGGGCTGTGTATATAGTTTTTAGGCCAGAATTTCATTTTCACAGTGTGTGTAAGGTTTTGTAGATGTGACTTTTTATAATGGGCATTGTGTTAACAGTTTAGGGGTATTGGGGTATTATTCAGAGAATAGTGTGAATGCAATTGGCAAGAACTGTATGTTCCTGCCTCTCTATCTCTTCGCCAGATTGAACCCTGCTTCATCTACATGGGGCCTTTCCATGGAATCCAATTCAAACACTCTCTATATATAAAAATAGATAAATTAGTAGTTAGTAGTAATTGATACAGAAAGACAGACTTCTGCAACAGTGTCTTTGTATGCACTCCTGATTTACATACACCACAATATAGTGCAGTTTACAGTGACAGTAGGCTAGTAGCACAGAATTGTACTGTAAGCATCACAGGGTCTGAATGTACACTTACTTGCACATACTGAACTCGTAGATCTTTGACCCTTTCTGAGTGGCACTCAAAGGGTACTCTGTACACTTGCTTCATGCGTACCCTGTTGCGTTGGAGGACACGGTCAATGGTAGAAAGGCTGACACTGATGATTCCTTCAAAGTTTACATTGTGTTCAACAACTCTTCGCTGTATTTCACACAGTGGAGTGGCATTATTTTGAAGGACCATATCAACAATGAGAGCCTCTTGCTGTTGCGAGAACATAGCAGTCCTTCCACCCTCATGTGGTAGTCTTGCAATTCTACAATAAGGGAAAAATCCACATTGTCATTCCATGAACATGAACAGGAGCACTACGTGGGCAGAGGAGCAGTCAGGTGGGCAGCACCAATAGCGGTCAGATGTTCCCATGCATGGCTCGAATTTTACATTTGTTTGCAAATATGTAGCATGTGCTGCGGGGGGGATTATGCGCAGCCCTGTGCATGCAGATGTCTCCAGCGTTGCCAGTCCACCCCAGGGTGTCAGAGAAAGTACTGTGTGCTGTGGCGTGTTGAGCTGCCTGGGACACAGCTGTCTCAGTAGTACAGCACGGCCTGGCTGTGTGGCACATTCTGAGTTGGAGCCAGCAGGAAAAGAGGACAGGACCAATGCAACACATTAGATTATTGATTTTCTTACAGATATTTACTGAAATTACTGTGTTTAGGTACTTATCCTCTGCTGATCGCATCAAAACTAATGCGCCACGATTATGTGTAGAAACAAGTATCTTCAGTGTTAGCAGTTCGCACCATGATTTACACTTCACATCACTTTAATGAGCGGCTGTAGAGGTTAGACTAGAGGAAAGAAATGTCCGTCAGTGGAATCTCTGAAAAAAAAAATGTGTAGGCAGCTTGATGTGATTTTTTATATATCAGTTGGACATTTTGACTTCCTTGACTACCCTTGGCCTAAGTCTCTGTCTGTCTGTCCTTTCCTGTCCTGTCCTGTCCTGTCCCAGCTGCTGGAAGTGTTTATTTTTGTTGATTATCAATAAACCTTTTTGAGTCTAGGCTTTATCCTTTAAAATCAACCCTGACCTGGACACATCTGTAGGCATTGA
This sequence comes from Amia ocellicauda, assembly GCF_036373705.1. Lineage (NCBI taxonomy): Eukaryota > Metazoa > Chordata > Actinopteri > Amiiformes > Amiidae > Amia > Amia ocellicauda. The sequence goes on from NC_089861.1 coordinate 248,589, forward strand.
CCCGTTGTTGGCGAATGTCTATTGAACTGGTCAGCCTCTGATGCTGGACCTTTAGGTAACTGAGCCATCAATTGGCTTTTGGAAGTGAGGGGAGCGTCACCTTTGTCTTACAATAACAGCTCCCCACATCTGCTTAGGCAGTTAAACAGTAATAGGATTACAGAGCATTTTCACATGAAATCCACTTAAGATCCACGCGGCTCACAGCCTGAAAACACGGCCACAGTCCCCCCCGTTGAGTGCGGCGCAGCTGAATGTTGTCCTGGCCGAGAGGCTTTCCCACTCAAGACCTCAATTGGTTGAAAGAATACAGAGAGAGATGTCGAATTCACTCAAGGAAGGTTTCAGAAAAGCTATTGTTTCACACACTAAAGTGCAGACCACAACCAGAGGATATGAACTGTACTGACAGTGTTACACTGGAACGTTTATATTACCTTTAAACTGCATGGGAAGGCCTTCGAAGACTGTAAAGGAGTGTAAGAATCAGTGTTTCAGTCCCTCAGCTCTACGTAGCGGAGGAACAGTGACAGGAGGGAGCACAGTAACAAAGACACACAGACAGGTCTCAGAAAACAGACCAGGAGACGCACTGGAAAGTAAGGGAGGGAGACCCGAGGGGCAAACTAAAGAAACTCCAGCATCGCCCTGGGCCTTGGACTGCTTTTGTCATCGAATTGTATTATTATTTGTATTATTTTCCAGGATAGGGTACCAAGAGAGAGAGACTGAGACGGAGAGACAAATAACTGGCAATAACTATATATATAATACACATTACTTTAACCTCTTGCAATTTCAGAGCACAGTGAGAAGGTGACGGTACTGGGGTTTCATAATCCTTACACAAGCCGGCTCTCATTACTGCGGCTCGGCTCTTACATCACTTCCATGTTTCCAGGGCGCCGGTGTCGTGGCACGTACTGGCATCACAGGCAATTAAAGCCAGGCTTTCTCAGCCAGCCTCCTGCACTGGGTACAGCCTCGCAGCGCAGCACTGCGGACGGGACCACTGAATACTGGTCAATTAACAGCCCCCTGAAACATCACGTTTCCAAAGGTACCAGCTAAGGGTCAGTGAAGTGCGAGCCTCCATCAGCTAAAGGAGCTCCGGTCCTCTGGGCTGAGAGGAGTCCAGGTGCTTGTTCTGAATTGTGTCTGAATGACCGTCAATTCCTCTTAAATCATCTAAAAACAGCTCTCCTGTATGACCGCTCCCTGCCAAACATTTCATTGTTGCTCTAAATAAGACTGCACTGCACGTCCAATAGACTGTATTTCAAGGTGTTTTGGTACTAAAAATGCCCTGAGCTGCTCCTGTGAATCTCAGATGCATGTGAGAACTGAGAGCAAAGCATCCAAGCGATTCCATGATAAGCTGGACATCCATGTGAAAATGACAAAATGCCAGACTGCTTCAGCCACAGGGCTGTTTTGATGCTGCAATGAATCAGACGACCGAATCCACTGTGATTTCCATGAGCGTGACTCTTGTGCATCAGTACTACAAACGATGTTCGCGTAGAAAACAGCTGAAGGTCTCGGGTGTATGTTATTGCGTCAAAGCCTGCCTTTAATAAGATGCTTATATCATTACACAGAACACAATGAACCGCTTCACAGAGGCTCGATCAGCGCGAGGAAGAAAAGCTCCTGCATTCCAAGTACAAACTGACTCATTATATATTCATGAGCTTCAGTTGTGTTGATCATGTTGGCGCCCCCCCACTCCTTTCCTCTCAGCTTTGGCCCCCACGATCCCCACTGTACCCCCCACACACACACTCACACACACTCACACTCACACTCACACGCACACACACACACACACACACACACACACACACACACATCTGTTTTACATAAGAGCTGCAGATCATATTAGCAGCATGCGATTATGCAGATTATGCCAGCTGCTGTACAATCAGTTAGTCCTGGGAATTTCTTTAACCCCTCCCCACCCCCCCAAGAAAACAAAAGTCAAGCCTGGGGGTTTCTGGGGGTTGTTTACTTTCAATGGGAGTGTGTTTTTGGTTTTCTTTTCAGGAGAATTTGCCTTAAAAGCCCTCTGGTCCAGGGCAGGCAGTCCCTCTCCGCATCAGAGCTCCATGTTGCAGCCTGTCCGTGGCAGTGCAGTTGCTGACAGACGCCGTGTCTGCGCTGTGGAGGAGCTGCGGTCGCTAGGCTGGCTCCCTGACCGGGGCGGTGCTGCAAGTCGCTCTCGCAGTGAGAAGATTGCGGACGTGAAGTTGCACATGTGAAGGAACAATCTGCTGTGAAATGAATGGGTTTTCCTCACTAACAGCGTTCTGCACAGCAGTGTGGTTGAGAGATAAAAGCGCTGCTGCAGCACCATAGTAAAACATGTTTTTACAACTGTTTACAAATAGTGTGAGGCCTGCAGCACCTACTCAAAAGAACATTTTGTGCGGTACACATATGCCCATCATAAACTTAAAAACAAAAGTCTCCCAGTAGTTAGAAACTTTACATGTCTTTTTACAAAAGTCCCAGGCACACTCAGAATGGTTTACAGTTTTTTACAATCACTTTGGCACTAATTTCAGAACCTTGATGTCATTTTTCAAAACTCTAGATGCAAAAATCAAAACGGTCATCACAGGCTGTCCAATATTCAAAACATTGCATTGTGCATTCAAGAAACTTTAAAGAAACCTTGCACTTGCAGAATCAACTTATTTATCATGAAATACCATAGGAACATTAATTTAGATCACCCACACACAAGATACCGATAGTTTCACTGTGTAGTTGCTCGTACAATCATTAAATATTGTAGTACAAAATATGTGATACATGTTTCATTATGGTACTACACGTACATACATCACTGTAAAAGGACTAGTAGAGAGAATACTACAGACACAGTGGAATCATTGAACAAACTCTGATATGTATTGATGAAATACAAGCAAATCACAACATAAGAGTCTTTGAATCAAAGCACAAATAATTAGCTACAAAAATGAAATAAACTTCAGTAAAACGTCAACTGCAGTGTTCCTCACCTGGCTTACTGTAAAAAGCAAAGGATTGATTACTGTACTTCTATATCTCATCACCCCTGTCTTGTGGATTTGGTCACAGGTTCTTATCTGCATCATGATGGATGTGTTCATTAGCCAAGCATCTTGGGAAGAGTCTTCGAGCACGGCGCATCCAGGCCTGACATTGGTGTGCTGTGATGTCATTGCATGCGTCATCCATGGCCTGGAGAAGGGTGACTTGTTCGTGAGGGCGCCTGTCATATACCTTCCACCTCCACGTGGAGAAAAATTCCTCATTTGGGTTAAGGAAAGGAGAGTATGGGGGTAAGTACAGGGTGCTAAATTGTGGATGGGCCTGACACCATGCTTGTAGCATTTGAGCATGGTGGAGCCTGACATTTCCCACACAATTACATCGGTCACACCATCAGCTCTGCAGAACTGATTTAGCTCATCAAGGAAGGTTACAAGGAGAGATGCATTATATGATCCAATATGAGGTCTGTGTCCCACCACACCATCTTCCGATAGACGCACATATGGTGATGTTGGCCACACGTTGGCCAGGTACTTGCCCGCTGGTCAATGAAATTCCGACCTCTCCTCCTTGTCTTGGCCAGGTTGAAGCCTGCCTCACCCAAAAAAATGAATTTGTGATGGTTTTCATCATCATCCAGCTCCATCACCCTCTAAAAAGACATTTTGGAACGAGAATTACTGATTACAATGATGTAGAATTTTGGGGGAATTTTTCACAACAGGCATCTTGAAACTGAACATACCTGAACATACTCAGTGCTCAGCTGCTTCACTCTGTCTGCATGTCTTTTAAAAGGCACATGGTATCGCTGTTTTAGAGACACCTGCTGCCTTTTCAGCATGTGTGCAATAGTCACCACACTTATGGCTTCCACGTTGTTGAACATGTCGTCATTGTCCAAGATGTGCTGCCGAATGTCTGTATGGCAAATATCATTTCTGTCCCGAACCAAACTGACCACAGCCACTCTTGTTGGTCAGTCAGAATTGTGCCTCTGCCTCCCCTATTTGGCCTCGTCTCTATTCTGCAGGGAAAATGACATTAAGAATACATTCAGTCACATCACCCACTCTGTGGTGCACATTGGCATGCAGTATACAGTCATTTGACTAATGTTTAGTGCATGCTGAAGACTTGCAGAAAGTTCTGATGATTGAGGCCACGGTTGATCTTCTTGGGTTTGGGTGAATCATTGTAGCTGCCTCAGTCATTGTCATGCCATGATTTATGACATGGTCTACAACTATAGCTCGGGTTTCATTGGACACTGTTTGCTGCTGCCGCTGTCTTGGTCCGTGGCCTTGTCCTCTACCACGTCCCCCCACACCTATCAAACGAGGCCCATGGCCACCTCTCAGAAGGAGTGTGTGTCCCCAGCCATTCCTTTGATCACCACGTCTTCCTCGTCTTCCTCCTCCCACTGCTTGACCTGGATCACCTTCTTGCTCCATGTTATCGCTGTGTTGTTGAGGTGTATACCACTCATTTCACTATATACTCGTACCACAATGTGAAATCAATCATCAGTAACGAGTGCCAGTATTGGAAAAGCAATTACAAGGGCCTGCATACATGTAGTAATGTCAAATCTGAAAACATGGTGTGGAAAAGTGGTACATGAGACCATAGAAACAGTGTCTGATAAAGAATGATGATGAAATATTACATCCATAGATAATGTAGTCCAACTGGTTCATGTTCCTCAGTTATTGGTGTCAATGGATCTCATTATCCTGAAACTTTCATGATCAAAACATGGAATATTGTTCGTCAGTTTCCATAAAACTATGCATTAAGAGTAATGCAACAGTCACCTATCACCTATGAGCAGCTGTATCAATTGATAGTTAGATCTTTGTAATGAAATGAATAGACAGTGATCTCAGATGTAATGTGTGAATTGCATTTTGAAATGGTAATACTTTTTAATACAATTAAGTTGTGTCATTTTGAACAGGTGATTTTAGTTCATTGAACAAATGATCTGAGGTTGATGTGTATTGTATCCAAGCAATTGGAAAAAGTGTTAGTTTTGAAAAATGTGCATTTTGATCATCGGTTGTGAGTTTTGTGTCTAGAGTTTTGAGAAATGACACCAATGTTCTGAAATGAGCGATTGTAAAAAACTGTAATCTACTGATGTAATCAGTGGTGAGTAGAAGCCCGCAAAGGCTCTGTGCTTGACACTGCAACACTGCTTCACATCTCAGAATAAAGATACTGTTGATATTGAGGGGTTTGGTTCATTGATTTGTATCCCTGTGTAAAGAGACGATTCTGATGCGAGAGGTGTATATATATATATATATATATATATAGAGAGAGAGAGAGAGAGGAAGGGATTCTCATGTGCGACTCAAACTCATCTGAAGGCTGGTGTAATCGGTAATAAAGAGGAAGAGAAAAGCTCTTTGTGATAAACACGGACCATTTATTTACAAAACAACGTTAGACTGTAAAGGCAAATATTACAGTTTTAGAATTTGTTAGACAATCACTTCTGTACAGTGCTCCTGGGACAAAAAACTTATATAAAAGTGATTCGTTATATAAGAAATAAATCATTAATTTGTCACTATAAACATTATTGTTGGCTTACACAGTAAGCTAAAATGTAATATAAAAAATAGAAAACTCTAATTTTCTAATCGCAATACACATTAGAAAAATATATCCTCTGCTCCTCCATAATACAATATAAGTGTTTCGTTGTGGCTGTATTCAGCTGCATTGCACGGACGCTGATCGAGCGATTTGTCAGCCGGCCATCCAGAGGGTGAAGGGGACCAGGATGGTGGGCAGGGTGGTGGCTGGGGCCAGTCCCAGGTACAGGATGGACAGCAGCCCCACGCAGGCCGAGAGAAGGACACTCCTCTGGTCTCGAATCATCGTTTTCACTGCTTCACAGAACTGGAGTCAAAGCAACACAAAGACAGAGACGTCAGACTGAAACATAGGCAGCACAGTATGAGAACACTATAATTAACCTACTCACACACACACACACACTCTCACTCACACAAACAAACACACACACAGACACACGCAGACACACACACACACATATACACACACACAGACACAGACACACACACACTCACACTCACACAAACAAACACACAGACACACGCACACACACATATATACACACACACAGACACAGACACTCGCACACACACACACACACTCTCACTCACACAAACACAGACACACAGACACATACACTCACACACATAGACACACACTCTCACTCACACAAACACAGACACACAGACACAAACAAACACACGCACACACACACACTGGATGACAGTCAGTAATATTCTGTACACAGCTGGCCGTGTTCTTGTGGTTTGATTTCCGGTTAGTGTTGACTGTGAGTGAAGTGACAGAGAAAAGCCCCGCCTGGGAATGGATTCAATTAGAGCCGAGTTCCCACATACCATCTATGATTTTAAAAATATATATGAAACGAACATGTTTGGCCTCAAAACCCCAAAACCCTGTCCTCTGTAGTTCTGGGCCTAAACACGTTTGCTTACAGTTTTATTGTATCCACTTTTAAATCAGAGGCAGAAACATTGCGGTTCACTAACGTTTCCTTTGGTAAATGCGATTCATCCGTGGCCTTTTGGTCCAAGAATAGATTACAAATAAAAATAAAGTTTCCGTTTCAATGTTTGGTCTTGTTTTACAAATTGTAATTTAATAATGCACACATTTCGACCACAGATCGTTATATTCAAGGGTCATACACGTGGCGAGAAACAAAGTGAGGTGAAGACAATACACATAATACTGAGAACTCGACATTTATCTAAAAAACAAACAAGCAAACACATTGATAAACTTTCTGTTTTAACTATTTAATCTAATTCAGTACTGCGGCGCGGCTGGTTGAAGGCTCTGTTTGTTCTCATTGAGAAACAATCTGGACTTTATTTATTTATTTATTTATTTATTTTTTAAGAAAGCTTTGGGCAGACAATTGGGTTTAAAGATTGAGAAATGTGTGTGTGATGCAAAGTGGACAATCCCAGAATCCCTCGTTAATCCCTAACCAGGGGGCACACAAGTGTTTTGCTACGTTAATTCAGTCTCACAAAGACGCCAGCCAACATTCTTGCTTGCAGCACAACAGGGCCATTTAAAACACTGATCTGACTGATCCCACCGGGAAGTTTATTGAGCCTCGACAACTCCTCTGCAGCCCTCACAGTGTCTCAACAAGATCTTATTAGTGTAGGTGTTTGTTTGATTGGTGTGTGTGTGTGTGTGTGTGTGTGTGTGTGTGTGCGCGTGTGCGTGAGCGTTTGCGTGTGTGAGTGTGCGTGTGTGCGTGTGTGTGTGTGTGATGATCATCACAGTGGGGACAACATTTGGGAAAATATGGCCAAAAAGACAGGAAGTCCGGACAGAAAGACCACTTAAAATATAAGAAAATAATGACCTGTGCTTTTTATAAAACTAATTAAAACAGCACTTTTTTTGCCAAATTCTGTTTGACTAGAGTTTGGAATAGCAGACAAAGCTATAACAAACAGCCCCCACAAACTGAGGAAAGCTGTGTGTGTCTTGTTTCTGTAAACGGATGGTAGAAAAGGTGGCTGAGAAATTAATCCTAAACCATAAACACACTGCAGATCTTTCTGAGACCTAGAGCTTTCGACAGCTCCGGCTGCACCCCAGCTCCGCTCCGGCCCTTCCCTTCCCTCCGCGCCTCTGTTCGGCCACCGTCCCAGACTGCCTCCATCCTCAAAGAGCCTTTGACTGAGAAGAATGTGCCGCTGCTGAATGGCTGTATGCAATACCCGAGGGATGTATCCTAGCAGACACTGCCAGGCTTGTATAGTGTGTGATCTGCTTTGTTGGCTACCGTGCACCCTGCCACCATCGGACTGCGCCACTCAATGGAGTCTGCGGCCCAGGCGGGATCTGAAAGACCCTGTGAAAGGATCCAGCCCAGGGCTCTCAGACTGGGGGTAGGGGGCAGAGTCTTCTGGTTTTCGTTCCAGCATCGCACTCTCTCTTTTCCTCTCTTCTCTCTCTCTCTCTCTCTCTCTCTCTCTCTCTCTCTCTCTCAATTATTCAATTAACCTGCTTATGTTATTGGTTAGACTGCAACATTGTTAGGGTGTTTAGAGTATCTTGAGAAATTCTTTTCATTCAAGGTGTCACAGCCTGTTACACAGTCTGCTGGTGTATAGAGACCGTATTAAATTCGTCAGCTGGATCAGACCAGCTCAGAGACTGGGAACTGGGTGGGCTGAAGGGGACTAAAAACAGAGGACTCTGCTCAGCAGCTCACTGTGTGTCCCCCGTACAGAGACGACATGCAATACAATACTGGATATTAATATGAAAGTACTGGAGAGAATAATGAATACAGCAGCAGTAAGGTTTGGTGTAACTTGCACTGGAGCTGTAACTGGGACAGTACAAGAGGTTCTCTTGTATAGCGTTTGGCCTGTTGCGGTCGATTTAAAGCATTATGCTGGTACTTATTATAATCTCCGACTCGTACAATACTGCTATTGCCTGGGTGTTGTATGTGCGACAGGACAACACACAGCATGCGTCTGACATTGTGCAGGGAGGGCAGATTTAAGACAGGGCACTGCGCGATGCGCTGAGTGGAGCAACAGTGAAAGGCGCACCGTGTCCAGCAATGCCAGTCTGAGCTCAGAAGCTCCTTCCTGTCTTTCCTCGCCCGCACACTGCTGCTCCTGGGGTAATAACCCCGCCCTCGTCCTGATGGAGACCGGGGTATATACCGATATACGCCCAGAGCACCCCGATATACCGCGGGCAAGAGTGGGAACACAAAGCGCAGCGCATTCACAGCACCTTGCACTTCCACCACCCCAGTGCATACAAACCAGCCGTGTCTCAAGTCATGTGTTATCGCTGGCAGTTTATATCCGTTGATTACTGTGTTTTCGCTTGTGAATTATGCATCTTCCCAGCATTACACTCAACCCAAACGACTGATGAAACTGTGTAGCGCTAACGCTGCGGGGGAAGTGGGCGCGCAGGCGCTGTCTGCTGTTTAGTGCGGGTCTGTATCAGCGTGGAGCAGATGTGTTCACCGCGCCGACACGGAGACCCGCTATACCGGCTACACATGTGTGCAGAGGTGTGCGTCAGGGATATATATATATATATATATATATATATATATGAGGTTTGTGTGTGTGTGTGTGTGTGTAGGTATGCGAGTTGTGTGTGTATATATGTGTGTGTAGGTGTGTGAGTGTGTAGGTATGTGAGTTGTGTGTGTATATATGTGAGGTGTGTGTAGGTGTGTGAGTTATGTGTGTGTGTTGTGTGTGTGTATGTATGTGAGTTGTGTGTGTAGGTGTGTGTGAGTTGTGTGTGTGTGTGTAGGTATGTGAGTGGTGTGTGAGTTATGTGTGTGTGAGTTATGTGTGTGTGTAGGTATGTGAGTTGTGTAGGTGTGTGTAGGTGTGTGAGTTGTGTGTAGGTGTGTGTGAGTTGTGTGTGTGTAGGTGTGTGTGTGTAGGTATGTGAGTTGTGTGTGTGTAGGTGTGTGAGTTGTGTGTGTGTAGGTATGTGAGTTGTGTGTGTTGGTGTGTGTAGGTGTGTGAGTTGTGTGTGTGTGTGTGTAGGTGTGTAGGTGTGTGAGTTGTGTGTGTGTGTAGGTGTGTGTGAGTTGTGTGTGTGTAGGTGTGTGAGTTGTGTGTGTGTGTGAGTTGTGTGTGTGTAGGTGTGTGTGTAGGTGTGTGTGTAGGTGTGTGAGTTGTGTGTGTGTGTGAGTTGTGTGTGTGTAGGTGTGTGAGTTGTGTGTGTGTAGGTATGTGAGTTGTGTGTGTTGGTGTGTGTAGGTGTGTGAGTTGTGTGTGTGTGTGTAGGTGTGTAGGTGTGTGAGTTGTGTGTGTGTGTAGGTGTGTGTGAGTTGTGTGTGTGTAGGTGTGTGTGTAGGTGTGTGTGTGTGAGTTGTGTGTGTGTAGGTGTGTGAGTTGTGTGTGTGTGTGTGAGTTGTGTGTGTGTAGGTGTGTGTGTGTGTAGGTATGTGAGTTGTGTGTGTGTAGGTGTGTGAGTTGTGTGTGTGTAGGTGTGTGTGTAGGTATGTGAGTTGTGTGTGTGTGTGTAGGTATGTGAGTTGTGTGTGTGTGTAGGTATGTGAGCCGTGAGAAGCAGCTCCAGCTCTGTCCTACCTTGTCTGTCTGGCGGCTCACCGGCGCGCCGTAGCGGCAGTAGGTGACGAAGTGCTCGCAGTTATTCCACAGCAGGCTGTACGGCGTGGATCCCACCAGCTTCTCCGCCCGCCGGGCCACATCCTCCCCGGGCAGCGGCGGCTGGGCGCACAGCCGGTCCATCTGGTTGACTATGACGGCGGAGCCGAAGGCAAAGTCCTCCACCGTGTCCACCCGTATGCTGGCCACCTTGGACAGCACGCCCAGCAGCAGCCTCTTGTTGGTCACCACCTTCTGCACCTGGCACTTGTCGCTGGTCAGCACCGGCATGATGTCGGGCATCAGGTGCGCCACTCTGTTGTCGCCCAGGTAGATGCCGAAGTGGGTGAACAGGGTGCGGGGCACCTCCAGCAAATCCCCCCTCCGATAAGAGGAGCCGTCGCGGCAGCCCGGGCACGCCTTCCCCTCGCCCGTGGAAATGTACTTGAAGAGGTTGAAGTGCGCCAGGAGGAAGATCTTCTCCAGGAGGAAGGTCAGCGAGTCGAGCATGATGCTGCGGCCGATGCTGCTGCTGCTGCGGCGGCGAGGCGGGCGGAGGCGGATGGCACCGCCGGCGTCCAGCTCTGCCTTTATCCCGCAGCGCCCAGGAGGCGGGTCGAGGCGGGCGGCGGCGGCCATTGGCTGCGGAGAGGAAGAGTCCCAGAGGAGAAACGTGAGAGGAAAACACAGTGCAACCCGAGCCAGACCCGAGCTCCTGTGGGTGCAGCGGGCAGGTCTGTCCCTCCGACAGAGACCCCGACACTGGGCAGCAGCGCGCCGTGCCAAACACAGATGCAACTCAAACTCAATCACTCAGCTGCTGCCCCTCTTCTCAGAAATCCTGCTGACTTTTAAAGCCCCAGTCAGCCCTTTAAATACATCAACCGACAACAAGGTCGACAGTGAGACAACCTTGACAAATAATATTAAAACCGATATACACATGAATGCACATGTAGTTATTGTATGCATTACTGCCCAAGCTATAGTTTCCATTTGGGGTAGCCTATTTATTTATTCAATCGTTTATTTAAGTGTAGTTCACGTAGCCCTGTTTTGTTGATAAAGGTTAACCATGGTATTTAATTGGGAAGAGCTGATGTTACAATTTCACATTTCATATATAAAGAAGTAGAGACTTCACAATGTCAATCTCACAAACAACCTCTTCAGTCAGAGGGTGTCCATTCACATCATTCCTGGGGGAATGGCTTTGGCTGAGGATAAATTTTCTCACACACAAATCATTTGCTCCCAGATCAGACCCCATGTTTCCCAAACTTTGGCTCACTTGCATTATTATTACAATGATGATTATTATTCACGAGGAGTGGACCTGCTGGCACACCTTGACCGAAGTGATGGAGATGAATTATTGCTCAGTGTTTTACAGAGCTGGCCTCAGTGAAAGCCGAGCCAGTGTTGAGACGTGAGTCAGTGCCACACACAAGCGCTGTGTGTCTGAGGGCTGTGGAGGGGTTGTGGGCTGTGGGCCGTGGGGGAAGGGAGGCTGGGGGTGGGAGAGACGCCGCTGCACAGGAAAATTAGAAGCAGCCCACTGAAAAGCAGCACTTGGGTGAACAAGACCGGTTCATTTCTTTCTTTTTGTTTGGTTAGTTGGATATGGTACCTATGGAGTGTCTGGGGGTCCCAGAATGTCAATAGTGTGACAGTGTGGCAGCCAGCATCTATCTGTACTGAATACTTTTCATGCTCAACACAAGTTAGTTGAGTAGGAGAGGCAGGGAGGTAGTGGAAACTGTGATGGCAGGCTGGTTACAGGCAGGAGGATTTACTGGAAGCAGTTGGCATATGGCAATAATTAACTGGCTAAAAGCAACACACAAGCAACTCTTTTATAATGAGCCCTGCAGCCAGAGCCAGTGGCAGGAGGGGAAGAGCGAGGGCTCGGCATGTTTTATGTGTCTGAGTTTGGGGGAAACCAGAAGTAAACGAGCAGCTCGATGTAGTTATTGTAGCTTCTCAATAGTAGATACTCACATTTAATGACAGGGTTCGTCCTTTGCACTCCTCACAATATTGCAGATGTCTTGAGCTGTTCAATACCTTGATACTTGCAGCAGTTTTAAACAAGAAACAGAGGCTCAAACGCTGAAATGTTTGGACAAAGACAAGTGTCAGTAATAATAATAATAATAATAATAATAATAATAATAATAATAATAATAATAATAATAATAATGTACACATCCTGTTGTATTTGACAAAGCAGCCCTGTGAGGTGAAAAGCCCGTTTCTAGCGTCTCTTCCCTCCTGGCCAACAGGAATCCCGGCAGGAATGCGGTGTACCTGGGGATTGAGTTCCTGCGCTCAACAAAGGAGGAAGAGATTAAGAGCTTAGTGAAACTGGACACATCTTCATCTTTGTCCACTCTCGCCCCCCCGCCTCCCCCTGACTGGGTAACAGCCCAGCGACTCTGGAGCTCCAGCCACGACAAAAAGATCAGTCCATCCCCGGCCACAATGGCTCCCAGCTTGGGGTTAATACTCTATGGCAGCTGGGGGGATTAAGTCGTGACCTGCAGGCCCCCTTGTTGTTCGCTGTGATGGAGTGATGATGGATGCCAGGGCATTGATCTCTGTTACTCCACCTGGCCAATGGCTGGGCTGACCGCTCTCTGACAAATGGCTCTTTAACCAGTCGTCACGTGCTCAGAATAAGGGATGCGCTGTGTTTTGTGTTGTTGTGTTTTTCCCACCGCATGTCAGGGGTTTGATTTATAGAGGCAGCATCGCAATGTGCTTCTCACAGACGCAGGCTGCTCTGCTGTTGGGGTGCAGGCGGCTGCGGCTGACAGAAAGAAATGAACGAATACACTGCACTCCTCTTTCAGTCACAGCTTCAGCTCATTGTGAGGCGATTCAATTCAGTTTTCTGTATTATTTTTGATGTTATTGTTCAGTGAGGGATCTAAAGACGAGGCCAGTGCTGACGTTGAACTAAAACTGTTCCCCTGTCCTAAAGGCTGTAAAACATTTGTTTGATTTAAAAAGTAAACATTACCAATTATGACAAATATTTTTTTCTGCTGTGAATGGTAAAGAATATTGTCGTTAATATTTAAGAGGCACTAATAGTAGACAGCGTGTGTGTGGTGGATGTGATGGCAGGAGCTCCTTGGGGAACGGGCTGAATGTTATGTGCTGTCTTTGTCATTGGAGGGCAGCACATATCCTGGAAACTGTGACAAATAATAAAACAAATCAAGATGTTCTGTCTTGATTGTCTGGACCTTCAGGAACCCAGTGGGGTTCAGGTTGGGTGGCTAGGGAGACCAGGTCACCGCTGTCGTCCTCATGACAGAAACTCACGCGCGCTGCGCCATGCGTGGGGGCCAGGCTGGTCTGCTTCCCTACTGTCTCTTCCGTGTCTGTTCATTGAGGTCTGTACTCCATTAGAGAGCGAATCTGCCTGTGAACAGCAAACCACAGTCTTGTCCCCTCTTGAGAGTTCCTGTACAGGCTGCAGAAAGTGACGTCTGACAATAAATGAAACCACAACTGGGCGCAAGTTTGTAACTTGATATTCATGGACAGGGAGACGTTTTGATTGGATCTATACCTTGATTTTTGTGTCTGTGAAAATAAATATCCTTCCTTGAGGATATGAATAGTGTATAAAATATATTGAAGGCAGTAAAGAAAATAAAAGTATTATTTTTATTATTATTAGAAGAAACCATTTCTCAGGGATGACAAAATATACACATTTAATGAAAATGAAGACTACAGACCCCAAACCCAGAGCAGAGAGTGGCTGCAGGCCCACACAGCCCCTCTCCTGCTTCAGACGGCCCCCCGCTGCTCGGACCCTCCCAGCTGTCTCTCTGCTTCCTGTGTGACGGAGGGCAGGAGTCACTTCAAGGACCCGTGGCAGTGTGTGCTGGACAGGGCGTGAAGGTTTTTAATGGGGTACAATAAACCCTGGGCTCTGCTTCTGGCCGCAGTCTTTTGTCTCAGCGTGGTTTACAGCTCCGTACCGACCCGCCTGCTGCCGGGAGGCGTTGATGTCGAGGCACCAGATTGTGTCCAGGAATGGCCGTGCACAGCAGGGGAGAGCACACGGAACAGGTCATCCGTGTCACGTGTGTGGGGTGTGCGTTCTGCCCACTCAGCACTTCTCATCCCACTGCCTTTTCCTCAGGGATGGCGGTGGTGTCCGTGTTTGCACAAGACCTTTAATTAGCCAGTTGGAAAGTCTGGAAAGTCCGATTCACCACAGGAAGTAAAACGCTGATGTTTACAGTCGTGGTGCTGATTCATTTGTTGAACAGCTCATGTTAGAAATATTTCTGCTCATGTAGTCTCAGAATGGCAGTCCAATGTAGTCCAATTGGGCAGAATAACATGTTTATGCTTTTTTTGGGAACAATTACACTTTGATTTTGGCCTTGTAATCCTGAAATGTAGAGCAAGATATAAAGGCACAGAACCAGGTCCGTCCAGATCCAGGAGTCCCCTGTGGAAGCTGCTGTCCACTCCCAGCGCTGCATTAACCAGGGAGACGGGAGAAATGTGCCATGTGTGAACTTGATCTCCAAAGTCTCTTCCCAGGTTTGTTCACAGCTTCACCCTTAATAACAAATTGCTCAAATTACTGCTCTCTGCCCCCCTCCCCCCCAGCCAGAAATAAAAAGCACAGATGTCACCAGATCAGCACAGGTCCTGGTGTTAAACACTGCCGACGCCTGCGGGCTTCGCACATCTGTAACTGGGCTCTGTGCAGTGAGACTCCAGGGGGCACAGGACCACTGCTGCCCTGACTGGTCCACGCATCATGCGGGGCTGCCGGCTGGGTGAGGGTCCAAAGGAGGGAGACAAGAGGCTGGTCCAACATTTCTCAACCCTGATCTGAGACACTGAAGCGAAGCCATGCACATTGTCAGCAGCTGCAGGAAGGGGAGACATGACTGACAGTTTAGGTGGACTTTGAAACCAGCTTCTTCTATTTTCCTTCCTTCAGGAAATGGAGGGGTTTGGTCAGCTAGTGCACTGCCTGTCCCTGCAGTGTGGTTTGGGGGGGACGGGAGGGACATACTGTGCCGTTTCACACAGCCAGCACGGAGCACGATCGCAGGACAGTGTCAAGACTGGCACCTTTTCATCTCCCTGTGTGGCTCCCCACTTCAATGCAGCCTTTAAGCAGGCCGGATAGGAGGGCGGGGGGCCGGCGGTGCTGGGGTAGCAGCCTGGAGACTCTGCCTGCCGCCACTCCATGAAGCGCCTGGATGGAAGCCCGGCTCCAGACTTCTCCAGTAGCAGGGGCTTTCACCGCACTGATGGAGCGGGAATGTAAATAAATGATCAACAGCTGGAGGCGCAGGGGGTTTACTTCAGGATTCGGTTTCAAGGAACCAGGAGGAACTGCAGCAAATCAAAGCCGAGCGCAGGCCGGCTCAGCCCGTCCTAGTCATTTCTGTTCTGTAGTTTTATTGAGACCCAGACCGTGTATATATTCAATTACCAACACCATCAGCGCAGAGCTGGGTGTCAGTGGGTCAGTGGCGGATTCGTTACAGGGGTAATGTGTAATTGCAGCTGGGAGGTGTGCTAGGGCTCAATGCCAATGACAATTAGCCATTTTAACTCTCAGGGGGGTCTTAAGAACTTGTTAGATATCCATATTGATGCATTTAGACGGCTAGATTGGTACAGGCTGTGTTAGGCCCTGTGAGTAGGATCAATCGAAGTCTAAGAAGCGGGTTTGTGAATCTGTAGCCGTGATTGATGAGCAGTCATGAACGGGCAGAGATTTGTGCTCATTTTCCCTCTTATTGCGGTTATAATTGCAATTACTGAAGCCTGATTAGAAATGTCTTGTTAATAGGGTAACGCATCACAGTACCGGTCATTGTGCCCACAGTAACAATGCGGCTGTGTTGGTACCTGGGAGGATCAAGGACAGGATGAATTGAGATCTCTGTGGGTTTCTCTGGCACACTGTGATCCAGATGTGCTCCCTTACCAGACCGAAGGGCAAGTTCATTCAAACGAGAGGAACATAAACAAATCCACCAAACTGCACAATGGGCGGATGAGCAGACTTCCCTCACACGCCACTGTAATGTGAGTGTAAACACAAGCCTCACTGTCACAGCCTCCCACTGGCGATGCTGTCTAAGGACTTCAAGAAGAGGAAATGAAACACAATCAAATTAAAGACAGGTCAAGGGGAGAGCTGTGGGACAGGAGGAACTGCCTGGTGGACAGGAGGGGAGAGCTGGACATAATTAAAGCTAGTCTGGAGTCTCGGGGCAACCAGGAGAGACTGCAGCTGAGGAACAACAACACGGCTGGGGATGTGTGTTTATATATTGTGACAAACCGCACGTGTGCTGGTCTTCTCCGTGATCTTTTATGAGTAGAAACAAGTCACGGCCCAGGGAGAAGGTTGCAAAACAGGGCTGTGCCTGTATGTGTAATTCAAAACAAAACAGAAAACAAAACCCAGCTCCCACTGGAGTTCTAACTAATCTTACAAAATCATTCTACTTTAAACATAATCTGGAATAAACACATCTTGGCTTTGTCCTTATGGTCTAGCTCTGTTCTCCAGATCACTTTGTTTTCTCTCTCAGGCACACCTTATATATCTGGTGGATAATTGGAAAAGTAGCACCAGATGAACTCATTAAGTCGCAGCAGACCTGGACTGATATATCTGCAATTTATAACCCTGGTCTGTCACAATATATTTGGTGGGGATTGAAGGGATGTCCTGTGGAAGAATCTGAGAGAAGCGTCACTTATTATTGCACCTCCATTCGTAAGGAGTCAGGCAGCGATGGAGTCGGTTTACAATGTTGACAAATTGAGTCGATGGACTGAGACTCAATGACTATTATTCTGAGCAGTATATGAAGACACAGATCTTACACACGGCATCATACATGTTTATTCCACACGGCCGGACACACCGGACCCTCCCCACAAAGAGAATCCTGTTACAGAAAATAAAAGGCATCAGTCTTCCCTGTGGCGTTACGGAAACAAGTCAGTGGAGTTCTGGGCACGAGGCGGTGAGTGGGTTCACAGGACAGGCTGATTTCAAAATAAAGGGATTTAACGAAAACACAACGAGTGCGCTTGTGTAAGAAACGACAGCAGCAACAAAAAACTAAAAAAAGCACTCGGTTTATGGCACTTATATCGGTAAGGCAATCATTTCACATCTTGATCGGGGGCTTCGGTGAGCCCTGTCAGTTTGCTGGATCAGTCCACGAGTGACTTTAAATCGGGTAAACCTTTGATTTGGTAATCCAGGAGCATCTGCCCAAACGCCTTTCCCTGTAAAAAGAGAGAGAGAGAGAGAGAGGGCTTCAGGAAAGGGAACAGTCTGGGAGACCCTGGCAGCTTACACTGCTGACGAGGTCAGAAGCTGCACCATTATATCTACCAGACGTCAACACACCTGGGGGTCGCTGCGGAGAGAGGCCACGCCCCCCCCGCCCAGGGAACTCCGCAGGACGAAGTTCAGCCCAAAGATCCCCGGCAGCTCAAACCTGCAGGATACGGCACACGCTGGTCAGGGTCCGCTGGACTTCAGACTGACTCAACCCTCCCGAAAAATACACGAGCTCCACACACTAAGGCTGGCATGAAAGCCTAATTTCAACAAGCCCTACAAATCACACACACACACTCAGTGACAACATCTGTGTGTTTGTCTGATTTCTGTCATTGACATCTTCCTTCTATCAAAGCTCTGTTGACACATCCACCGCCTGCAGGCTTTTCATGACCTGTCCAACACACTCAGGTGTGCTAACAGAACCGCTGAGAGCAGTTCAGAGCCTGGCTGGTTTACCGCGTCACAGCCGGCGCCTCGCTGTCGCTGTCTCTCCGTAGGAGGTGCTGGAAATATCCCTCCACGGCCCCTGCAGTCAGGAGCTTCTTCAGGTAGGGGTAGAACAGGGGGTGCCGGGCGATCACACCTGGAGGGACAGAGCATTAACCTCAACCACGTGTGGGACCCAGACAGCGCCACTCATCAAAGCACGACTCCATTCATGCAAGTTGTGTATTTGTAGATTTTGTTCTCAGTTTATTGGTTTACATCCTGAATGATGTATGTTTTTTTGGCCATGTTCATGCTTAGTGCTGACTTCCTCTCAGAGTAAGCATTTCTAGTAGGGTTCTAGATCTTTTGAAGACTGGGAGATGTGGAGGATGTATCTGGATGTATCTGTACCGACTCACCTATGTTAGCACTGTCCCCCTTGTCTCCACTCCTGGTGTAGGCCAGCTCTTCTAGCCGGTATCTGCAGGGACCGCAGGGCAAGTCTGCAGCACGAGGAGAACGGGCTGGTTAGTCTCAGTACAGGCCGAACAGCAGCAGCAGCATTTTCCAGACAAAGGCACTTTGATCCCCGGAGGAACGGGTCAGTGTAGCCGTGTTAGACGACGTGGATTTGGTGGACAGCAGGGATTATACAATGTGCTCTGGAAAGGAACCGGCCCCCTGCAGTGCAGCAGGAGTGTGTGTAAAGTAAGGGACACATGATCGCTGGCAGATTCAGAGACCCCTGTGTTTGTTGCTGATCTGTTTATCTGTCATCTGGAGCACAAACGGATCACCGGAGAGCTGAACAGAAACTGTGTTAGTGGCCACCCGAGTGTATGTAGAGAATCGAACCCCGGAGAAACGCATTCTGGCGCCTGGATTAAGCGATAATCCTGAAAGGCATCTTGTTGGGTTTAGAAAGCCGGGCTGCCTCTTAGGGGAAATATTAGCCAGATTAATGAAAAACATCCTTCACAAATGTAGGCTATGGGAACTACAGAGAGTCTGGCCAATGCAGGGAACAAGATATCTTGCTGTTAAAAAATGTAACTAAGCATGAATAATCAGGGTTCATATCAAAATATTTAGAAAGTGCCCCATGTTAATACATCTGGACAGATGACTGATTCTGGCCCTGATTCTGGGCAGAACCCATTTAGATTGCGCTGGAATGCACGATTGACCCGTCAACACGTCCTAGACAGGCACCGTGACCGGCCCTGAAATGAAAATGCAGCAGGAAGCTGGAGCTGCAGATGGACGCTTCCTTTAGGACACAGGGAAGTGTGAGACGAAGGAGCACAGCTCTGCGAACCCAGCTGACCTGATGGACCTGCAGGGGCACCAGAGACCCCAGAACTGCCAGAGTTACAGAAACACATAAGTCACTGCTTACATCACCTTTCCTAGATTGTTTACTAATTTGTTGTACAGATTGTGACGCTTTCTTCTGTTTGCGTTTGTTTTTGTGCTTTGTTGCATCAATGCTACTGAGGCTCCACCCAGGTCCTCTTACGTGCATCTTGTGAACTCATAAACGGTTCTATGCAGGGTAGACATACAGATCTCTTGGATACGCCTGACACATGTGCCCACACACATGCCCACACACGTGTCAGTGTAACAAAAGTGCATTGAACAGTGTGTAGGTCATATAAGGCATATGCTAAAAACCCTGAAACAGACTGAAAGTGGTGATAGTTAAACAAGGTCTTCACTGCCTGTGGGCCACATCTGCCTGGCATATTGAATGCAGATTTTTTTTTACAGTAAATTTACATTAAAATACAAACACTTAAACTGCTGACAGCACCATGTACTTTATAAAGACCCCTGCCAGACGCTGACCGCAGTGCTGGCCTGTTCACCCTGCTCTCAGCCTGCTGTGGGAAAGAGGTTTTTACTAGAGAAGAAATCCGCAAATGTTAGTGCAAAGCTTAGTCAACCTGACCGCAAGCCCATCATTTCTCTGCGGTAAAGTCACCCGTTAAAGGTGCGACTGTTGTGCTACCTTGCAGCTCATTGCTGTTCTTCTCAGCCTCGCGGGGGGGCGGTGTCTCCAGTAAGAACAGGTCGTCCTCCTGCAGGGTTTCAACAAGTTCTCCATCCATGTGAATATGAACCTGCAAGAGCAACCAAGACAGACCGACAGACACGACACGAGAAGGATGTGCACAGCAGGCTTAAATCAAGGACATCACATGATCACCCCGATCTGACGAGTCTGGAGGGCAATACTGCGCCTGCTTCCCTTAATTAGTACGTTTTATAGAGATACTTTGTGCACCTGTGAATCATTACTGGAGGCTGGGAAGTTGTAAAGATGCCGAAAGAATTCATAAAAGGAATGAGTTAAAGACGTGAGGCAGGCCAGCTGAGCTCAGTCACACGGGAAACATCACATCGCTACGCCTAAAGACCGGCCCCTGTGGCCCTGGTGGCACCGCAGGGGGCTCACACACTCAAAACCCTGCCACTCCTGCATGGTTGGCGCTCTCCTGTGTGTCGTCTACTGTACCTGCAGCTTGGATTTGGGGTACAGGAAAAAGAAGGGCTTCAGCACTGGGGACCTGAGAGAGGGAGGAAAGCAAGGTTCGTACGTTTGAATCGGTTTTGGTTTGCCTTCGATTACGAATACAAAAAAAAAATCAACACACAAATACAAAGGGCCAAATTAGGAATTGTTAAATTAATTCAAAACTAATAGGGTAATAAAATATATCAGAAGCGCTAAAATTGTAATCCAGTCATACCACCTTAAAAGGAGTCACAACACAGCCTCTAGTGTCATTACTTTTTACAAGTATGTGATCACAGCTGCTGAGACCTTGAACCGGCTCCCGAGACCTTGACACGGCCCCCGAGACCTTGAACCTCGTTTCTTAAATAGGACTGACATACCTTTCCAACATGAATGCATGGGGATTATAAATCCCTTTGATACATTTTGTATTTCAGATTACAGCCAAAACATACAATAGCAAAATCATTTTCCTGATTAACTCCAAGTGGAATAACTTACACTCTGGGCCGTCCTCCCACTATTCCTGTGAGTCCCGGGGCTACAGACACACAGAAAAGAAACACTGTCAATGTCAACTGACCAACAAAAAAAAAGTCAGTCCTTTGCAAAACACACATGCTATTCACCTAACATGCATGATGAAGTGACCTGGGCACACTCTCCCAGATGGAAACTGAAGGAGCCTGTCCACAGGCGTGTCGCGCACCGTTCTGAACCCTACAGACTGGCAAACCTACTTCCGTTTCCAGACAGAAGCGCAGGTACCGTTTCCCGCATGTTTTGATCCACTCCTGCAGGCTTGCTCAGATGACTAAAACCAGAGCATGTCCATGTCACAGGTACACAAACACACCGACAAGGCCAGAGGCAGCAATATAAGTGCTAGATGCACTGCATTGTGATACTTAAATATGCAGGTTAATGATCTAACTAAAAGTCTCGCAATGCCCAATCTTATTCTTATAGCTGAGCGACGCTGCTCTTCATTGACAAGCATATTAAACCCCTCGAAACACTACTGAAATAGAGTCATCAAATGCATCAACTAGAATAGGAAATATCGAATTCTTACGCAAACAACAGACTTCCTGCCATCGTCTGTCACAAAGCACATTAGCTGTCTGGCCATTATAGCAGTTTAGTAAATGACAATGACTGTGAACGTACAACACTTTTCTAATATCAGTCAAAATATTTACAGACACAGTAATTGGCCCGAGAGTCAACATTAGCCAGCTGTGAGTCCGGAGTCAAACCCCGGTCAAGTTCCAGTCAAACTGCGGTCAGTATAGCAGCCGGCGCTGAGAAGCCCTCAGTGAGTTCACAGAGCCTGAACCCCTTAAAGCGCTAGGCTCCCTCCCTGTCCCTCTCCCTCCCTGTCCTCTCCCTGTCCCTCTCCCTCCCTGTCCTGTCCCTCTCCCTCCCTGTCCCTCTCCCTGTCCCTCTGCCTCCCTCTCTCCCTCCCTTTTCTTAAAACCACACAATCATCATAATAACAACACTGAAATAACTGAATACGCTGATTTAAAATGAGATAAACAAGTCTCTGTGAGCCACTCAGTCCTACCGGCGCTCTGCTGATCCTGCAGTCAGATCCTGTCTAAAGAAAACAGCAACGATCCGTGACTCTGTCCGAGGCCACACAGATCCAGGGCCTGCACCTCGATTCAGGACTGTAACATTTTAATGGACCTTGACTGTGTCCTAATGAGGAAGCAGCTGACCTACTTAAAAATACCCCCCAAAAGAACAGCTGTGGACTTTTCATGTCCGGAATCCTGTTTGGTTTTTCTTCTCCTCTGTTTCTACCTTTGGCTGCTCAAGCTAAATCTCGGAGAAACAAGTGGCTCATTCACTGGCATGTCAGACGCTCTGCCTCGAACAAGAGCACTGTTTCCACTTTCTTCTCCCGCTAACAATGCCTGCCTTGAAGTAAAAGAAAATAGGCTTTATGTCCCATTTGTTACATAATTTGACTTGGATTAGATGGATTTGTTTTACAAAAACCACTCGACTAGACTGACTTGCATCTTAATTCTCCGGTATGAGAGAATCAGGAGGACAGAATGAGGACATGCCAGTCCTGGGAATCAGGGCCCTTCAGTTTAAACATTGACAGCACTGGCAGCACAATGATATGTGAATTGTAATAAAACACAAAACAGCACAAATAAGACACGGTCACACTTCACAATCCCACACAGCAGGTTCCGGGTCAGGGACGCACACAGGGGTTGTGGTCAGGGGCTCATACTTGTTTTTGTGGCAGCAACACAGCACACCATGGCCCCGCAGACACGTGTCTGCACAATCAAACATGGGGAGGAAGGAAACATGTTCTTCTGGTGGTTCATCGTCCCTTGAAGAGCCGCACAGGCGGAGGGTGTCACGAGGTTCAGTGCTGCAGCTTGGACTCCGGGCTGCGTTGCTCATGTAAGACACGGCTGAACGGCCCACTGTCTGTGACCCCACAAGGCAACACAACACGCAAACTCAACGCTAAACACGCCAGGGCTCACACTGTTGAGCAATGAGCCTCTTTCCCAGCCAAGTGGGCAGCGAGAGTTCAGCCCGTGCCTTGCTGCATGTCTCAATGCGACGCGCGCTCAAAGCAAGCGGACAAACACAACAACTTGCTCCACGGCTCCTGCAGCGGCTATACAAGCAGCAGAAACAGCACACTGTCCCGCTGCCTTCCTATGTGGTGACGTCCCTGTGATGCGAAACACTGTGACCAGTACAAATCCACACGCCAGGAGCTTTGCCCACTGAGACTGGCGCACCGAGCACACTGGCGCACACATGCATGATGTGTGAAGATGTACACAAATGCAGACATCTAACAAACAAATGCCTGTGATTGTCACTGGCTGCAGAGATGAACAGGCTGACACATAGTCAATGCTTACATACATTACATTACATTCAATACAATGCTTTAGAAGTGTGTCGCCCCAAGAAAAAACGCAGACACCTCTCCTCCTCTCCCCCACAGACACCTCGGGGACGGGGCCCCTCTCCTCCACTCACCCATCCCGGTTCCCGCCGGAGCAATCTCCCTGGCAAACACTTCCAGAGCCGCCTTCTGGTGATGGTGGACGGCGAGCCACACAACGACCTCGCGCGGCCCCCGCCCCTGGGAACGGCAGCAGGACAGAGCAGGGTGTCAGTCAGGGAGGGGCCACAGCAAGGGCAGACAAGCAGCCCACCCCGGTCACCGTGTCGAAGCCATAGGGACACAGCGGCTCTGAATCGTGTGATCAGGGTGCGAATACACTGCGTGACACTACTGGAGATGATATAACACACACATATGTTTCCATGCACATGGAGGGGGGTTGTTAGAGATGTTTTTGTCGTTGTTGTTGTTTTCATCTTTAGAGTCTAACCAGTAACAACAACAGAAGAGTCTTCCCCTGTGAGAGCCGACCTCTCGCCCGGTTACACATTCTGGCCAACACACACAGACGCTGCACATCTGCACATTTTCTTGACCTACTTGTTACAATCAGGTTAATTTCTGTGGTTTGTGTTTGTATCTGAAGATTAACGTGCTTAATATAATACGATGCTGCCTCTCTCTCTCGAGCGGGTCGGGCACTGCCGCGGGCGGGGGGCAGGGGCCGTGCTTGTGTGGTTGTTTATAAAATCGGGACACGACCTCAGACTTTTCCAACAGAATCAACATAATGAGTCTCCTGGACTGGATTTGCGTGTGTCCCCGATGGGTCGCTGCGGTTATTACAGGACAGGCAGCAGATGTCTCTGCAGGGACTGACTGGGATTCAGATCATGAATACATCCCACACTTTACATTTCAAGATGTCCCCACTGGTTTCAATGCACTAATATACCCTGACAGGATTTCTCCTGCACACAAAAAGCACATGGTTTCTCATTCTGGAACAGTATGGGCAGAAGCGTGTGATGAGAGCCGGAGCGGTACATACGTCCTCCTGGCTGCGCGCGTGCGGCCCGTAGGTGTCCTCCGATCCCAGCACCTGCACGTTCACAGAGCTGAAGTCGTCCAGGCCCAGCTTCTTGAAAATCCCCTGAGTCCTGGGCAGGAGGACAGAGCGTCGGAGCTGCTCAGTGCGACAGCGGTCTACCAGCCACACAACATCTCAACACCATCACAACACAACACTGAGTGACACATCCCACTGGACAGGGCGAGGCGTCTGCATTAAAAAGCAAGTCTTGGACGAGAACTGCTCTACAGATCCACAGGGATGCCGGGGATGTGTTCTGCTGGTTGAGTACACTCTCACACAGAGCACTTTCCTTCACTCTGTGGGGCTCAGTGTCTGTGTTTTGGAGGGACACTGTGTGTGTTTGCCATGCCTGTGTCTCACTGGTGTGTTTGTTTTCTTCCTCTGAGTTGTGTGTTGTGTGTGAGAGCACAGCATCGCGCCCACAGTCCCTGCTGTAAACAGGGATCCCACCCACCTCTTTAAAATGCTCTCCGCTGTCCGGCGGCCCTTCTCCGCGGCTCGCGGCCCCCCCACCGGACACACAGCGGTGGCTCTGAACCCGTCCAGATACGTCGCGCAGACCTTTAAACACAGGAGCCACACACAGACACACACACACACGCACACACAGAGTGTGAAGATGTAACTACCATTGATTAGAAAAAGGCCTAAAACAGCAATAACTGAGCCGAGTTATTCCTCTCGGCCATCAGTGTTTTACTGAACTGAACACGAGGATTTGGGAAGTTTAAAGAGCAACTTTTCAAATCGACTCAAATTAAATAACTAACCGTATAAAAATGATTTGAAAGAAATATCGCTGATTTGAATGTGAAACTGAATTCTGACTCTTCCTGCTGCACTGAAGTGATCACATGACTGAGCGCCAGGAGAACAGACTGAACAGACATTCAGTCAAAACTACGTTTACATGTAACATGGTCAGACAAAATAAAGCAATACTTTATAATAATCTTATATCTTCAAATTCCTGAAGGATTGTGTTGTATCAGAAAACGTATAAAACGGACAATCTTTGAAATGAAATTGATAGAAACGCAGAGCGGTCAACTTAAAAAACTGAACATTTGCTTCTCAAAACTCCCGTGTCAACTGAGGTTTCAGCAGGTCTCCCGAAGACCGGGGCCAACGGGGCATAAAAACTGAAATACGACCCTCAGAGCGAATGCAGTGCCAACATAATCAATCAGTCAGTCAGTCCACTCTGTTTGGTATAGCGCCCTTCACACACAGGGCGCCGAGTTAAAGAGAGCTATAAACATGCAATGTCATCTGTCTGCACGGCGGGGGCACACACTGCCCCAGAGTGAGCGGCCCGGCGTCTGTGCAGAACAGGTCTGCACTGATTACCTTATAGTCACCGGAGGGGGCGGAGCCTCTCGCACCCTGGACCCGCACGGCTCCACCGTCCACACCTGCAGCAACAAACAGCACAGGTCACCATCCTGCACTTCCCCCCCTCGCCGCAGGGGCGCCCCCAGCCTTGAGTTCAGGATCCCCGGGGTGGCACTCCCTGCTGCGCCCCCTGTCCGTGCTCGCCCCGGTGTGCGCTCCACTGCCATCGCTTTATTGATCAGCTGCAGACTGACGAAGCAGCTGGGAGCAAACAAAGGCTGTCGATCGCCGCTACACCGTCCATGTATGGAGATGACCACGCATACATAACAAACATACATCTGCGCGTGGGAGCAGCGGAAGATCGAAGGGTGTGTTCGCCTGGCCCGGTTCTCAAACTGCGAAGGTGCAGGTGAGAGTCGCCGCAGCACCGTGACCTGAGGAGACCCCCGCAGCCTTCAGTCTCTGTCCTCTAATTGGCCCTCAGAACAGCAAGATAATTATCCTCTGTGTTTGGGAGCACGGCGAGTGCAGTGACCGGTTACGATGCTGAAGAAGAGCTGAGCACGCTTCCCACGCGGCCTGCCTCTGCGAGGGAGACGGGGTTCGGGATCAGGGCAGCGCTGCCTCCGCAGGGTCGTTAGCCAGGCAGCGGTTCACCGGGAGGCCAGGCTCCCCGCGCAGTGCCGAGTCGCACTCACGGCCTGTGCTTGTGTGTTTACCGGTCATATCTGAAGGGTGATAATCACTGTTTATAATCCATATGCGGTAAAAGAAAAGCCTTTCTTTACATTTTGATTTAGAGTGAATCGAATCTCTGCAGAGCCACAAGTCTAATTACGATCCATAACGAGCCACACTAACGGGCCAGTGCTGTGTGGGGAATGAGAGGCTAATCCCACACAGACAGAAGCAGGACACACACGGTTGTGAGATTATCTGCTGTTGTGCTCAGTTGTTATTTATAGAGGGGTTCGGTATTAAAACATCGTCCTAATCTGAGATTCTGTTCAAGGAATAAGTAATACTCTGGAGCCGAGCAGTGCCAGGAAAGCACTGGATCGACTGCACACTAGGGGCGGCGCGGGGGCCAGGGGGACGGGGGGCCGGGCGCTGACCTGCGATCTCGGTGATGGTGGCCCGGGAGAAGTCGCAGGTCACGTTGGGCAGCAGGTATCGCTCCGGGTCCCCGATCTCATAGACCAGCTGCTCCGCCACCGTGCCGAAGGACACCAGGCCGCCCGTGCGTGGGGGCTTGGAGAGGACGAAGGAGCCATCGGGGGAGCACTCCACGATGGGGAAGCCGATGTTGTGCCTACGAGGGACGGCAACACCGCGATCAGGGAATGAGACGGACACCAGGTATACACACGTACACACCCGGCACACACTGCCCCGCCTCGCTGCCAGGACTTTGCATTCCCAACACTTTACCAGTGGGAGAACTCGGCACACTTTAGCAGCCCCCTGAGAAAGCAGTCTTTCTCACCAGTCTGGGACCCGGTGCCAGTCTGTGAAGATCCCACCCGTGCTCTGAGCGCCGCACTCAATCAGGTGACCTGCAAGACTACAGTCACAGAGACAGACAGACAGACACACAGACAGACAGAGAGAAAGAGATTCACAGAGACACACAGAGAGACAGAGAGAAACAGAAAGAGACACAGAGAGACAGAGACACACAGACAGAGAGACACAGACAGAGATAGAGAGACACTCCTTTTTAAAGTCACTCATAACATCTGAGCAATCTCTACAAGTTTTATTCACTTCCCAACGTGCATTTGTTTAATTAATCATTATGATTTCCACTGCAGTCGGCTGAAAATTCAGAGCCCTGCTGTGAAAATGTTTTCAATATCTGCCCTGAATGCCTGCGGTACAAATATTAGCATTTTTCCTTTACCAAGATAGAGAGCGGGGTGTAACTGTAGCACACTGTTACACACTTCCCTGGCTGAGCGTCTGTGTCTGTGCATGCTATGGTCTTGTCAGTGAAAACGAACTCTGTTTTTGCTCTGTTTTCTTTGAACCTAAATATCTTCTCAAGCTAAATGTGAAGAACAGCCCGTGGCCAATCATCGGATGTTTACCTTCCTGCGGCCAGCAGGTCATAGCTGTTCTGCCTCCAGCCGAACTGTGGAGAATAAAGAGCACAGGCATGAGAAAGCACAACCGGCCAATTAAGGGGCCGTTATCATGCTAACGAGCTGTGAGTTCGGGGGGGTGAGACGAGGCCTGGAACGCGTCCGTGTCAGCACAGTCTCACACTGCGGGGCTCACCGAGGGACGACTGTCTTCACAGCGAGCCGCTCACTCGTGATTGAGCATAAACACTGGATATGAGTAATGAAGTGTGTGCTGGATTTGTTTATTTCTTTAGTTTAATCATTCATTTGTCAATTTTTCTCCTGATCGTAGTTAATGTTCTTATTTTATGATTATTATTATTTATCAATCTGTTTTTAGTGAGCTGAGCTGCTTCTAGCTACACACTAAATGTGACAAACTGGAAAAGCGAAAGGCCCAGGATCTCAGTCAGCCCTTTCCAGCGCAGTCTGACATGCATGGTTCTGCCCTGCGCGTCCTGGGGGCGAGTGCCACGGGTGTGCGAGTGCCACGGGTGTGCCTGTGTCACGGGTGTGCCAGTGTCACGGCATTGTGCGACGCGCTGACATTACCGCGTGCATCAGGGGCCCCAGCACCAGGGCGCTATCCACACAGCGGCCCGTCACCACGATGTCAGCCCCCAGGTCCAGGCAGCGCTTGATGGGCAAGGCGCTGAGGTGACAGCAAGGACAACAACCCGAACCAGAGGAAACAAGAGACAAAAATCAGCGACTGTTTAGATCACACAATGACAAGCGACACACCCCCTGCTCACAGCGAGAGAGAATTCCTTTAACCTGACCTGCTCTGTACCTTGAAAGGCATTGGGCTTTGAAACAGTCATGCAGTGTGTGCATTGTGTGTAGTGCGTGCAGTGTGTGCAGTCTGTGTAGTGTGTGCATTGTGTGTAGTGTGTGCAGTCTGTGTAGTGTGTGAAGTGTGTACAGTGTTTACAGTCTGTGTGTGCAGTGTGTGTAGTGTGTGCAGTGTGCACAGTCTGTGGGTGCAGTGTGTGAAGTGTGTGTAGTGTGTGTAGTGTGTGCAGTCTGTGTGTGAAGTGTGTACAGTTTTTACAGTCTGTGTGTGCAGTGTGTGTAGTGTGTGTAGTGTGCACAGTCTGTGGGTGCAGTGTGTGAAGTGTGTGTAGTGTGTGCAGTCTGTGTGTGAAGTGTGTACAGTGTTTACAGTCTGTGTGTGCAGTGTGTGTAGTGTGTGCAGTCTGTTTGTGAAGTGTGTGCAGTGTGCACAGTCTGTGGGTGCAGTGTGTGAAGTGTGTGTAGTGTGTGCAGTCTGTGTGTGAAGTGTGTGCAGTGGGTGCAGTGTGTGCAGTGGGTGCAGTGTGTGTAGTGTGTGCAGTGGGTGCAGTGTGTGTAGTGTGTGCAGAGAGTGCAGTGTGTGAAGTGTGTGTAGTGTGTGCAGTCTGTGTGTGAAGTGTGTACAGTGTTTACAGTCTGTGTGTGCAGTGTGTGAAGTGTGTGCAGTGTGCACAGTCTGTGGGTGCAGTGTGTGAAGTGTGTGTAGTGTGTGCAGTCTGTGTGTGAAGTGTGTACAGTGTGTACAGTCTGTGTGTGTAGTGTGTGCAGTGGGTGCAGTGTGTGTAGTGTGTGCAGTGGGTGCAGTGTGTGTAGTGTGTGCAGTCTGTGCAGTGGGTGCAGTCTGTGTGTGCAGAGAGTGCAGTGTGTGAAGTGTGTGAAGTGTGTGCAGTGTGTGCAGTCTGTGCAGTGGGTGCAGTCTGTGTGTGCAGAGAGTGCAGTGTGTGAAGTGTGTGAAGTGTGTGCAGTGGGTGCAGTCTGTGTGTGCAGAGAGTGCAGTGTGTGAAGTGTGTGAAGTGTGTGCAGTGGGTGCAGTGTGTATAGTCTGTGTGTGCAGTGTGTACAGTTTGTGTGTGCTGTGAGTGCAGTGTGTGTAGTGTGTGAAGTGTGTACAGTGTGTACAGTGTGTACAGTCTGTGTGTGCAGTGTGTGTAGTGTGTGAAGTGTGTGTAGTGTGTGTAGTGTGTGTAGTCTGTATCTGGAGTGTGTTCAGTGTGCAGTCTGTGTGTGCAGAGAGTGCAGTGTGTGTAGTGTGAGTAGTGTGTACAGTCTGTGCAGTGGGTGCAGTGTGTTTAGTCTGTGTGTACAGTGTGTACAGTTTGTGTGTGCTGTGAGTGTGCTGTGTGTGTAGTGTGTGAAGTGTGTACAGTGTTTACAGTCTGTGTGTGCAGTGTGTGAAGTGTGTGCAGTGTGTATAATCTGTGTGTGCAGTGTGTGTAGTGTGTACAGTCTGTGCAGTGTGTGCAGTCTGTGCAGTGTGTACAGTCTGTGTGTGCAGAGAGTGCAGTGTGTGAAGTGTGTGCAGTGTGTACAGTCTGTGCAGTGTGTGTAGTGTGTGTGTGCAGTGTGTGCAGTGTGTGTAGTGTGTGCAGTGTGTACAGTCTGTGCAGTGTGTGCAGTGGGTGTAGTCTGTGTGTGTAGTGTGTGCAGTGTGTGCAGTGTGTGCAGTGGGTGTAGTCTGTGTGTGCAGTGTGTGTAGTGTGTGCAGTGTGTACAGTCTGTGCAGTGTGTGCATTGTGTGCAGTGGGTGCAGTCTGTGTGTGCAGTGGGTGCAGTGTGTGTGTGCAGTGTGTGCAGTGTGTGCATTGTGTGCAGTGGGTGCAGTCTGTGTGTGCAGTGGGTGCAGTGTGTGTACAGTCTGTGCAGTGTGTGCATTGTGTACACTGGGTGCAGTCTGTGTGTGCAGTGGGTGCAGTGTGTGTAGTGTGTGCAGTGTGTACAGTCTGTGCAGTGTGTGCAGTGGGTGCAGCGCTGTGAATGAGTCTCCCAGGGTGTCTCCCACACCTGCTGCTCAGGGGACCGGGGGCCACACGACCACAGGAAGAGGTCAAAGTATCCTCTGTGGTTTTCAATAAAAAGGGGTGCGTCTTCTACTTAACAGACCCAGTTCTTGGCAACACAGTTGTTTCATAACTCAGCTGATCTGGTTTGAGGAGCTCGACCCAAATCCGGGGGTCAGACTCTGGCACTGGGGGGGTTCTGATCGGTGGTCCAGCCCAGCTCCTTCCCTCCCAAACTGGGTTAATTACACAGCTGAGGAATTCAACACTGCGCCCCGACTCCAGCCTGTCTCAGGGGGACAATATCTTAAATTAATCGACCCATTCGGTCTCCTGTTGGGACACTGTGCCCCCTGGAGACTGACCCTGGTCTAAAACGTTGCTCTGGTGAGACGGCAGTGTGAAGGTGGGAGTTTCCTCCTTCCTTCCTCCCTGTCTCACCCCAGGGACGCCTCGCCCCGTCTCACCCCAGGGACGCCTCGCCCCGTCTCACCCCAGGTAGGCGTTCATGCTGTGCAGGGCGTCGGGCAGTGGCCTCCTGTTCTCCATGTCTCTGACTCTGAGCTCCTTCAGAGAGTCTTTCTGAGAAGACAGAGAAGAGAGCAAATTCACACCCGTCTCACCCCTCACACCCCTCTCACTCCTCTACAGCAGCCGTCAGACTCCAGTCCTGAGCGCTGAGGTGTCTTGGGTCTTTACTCCAGACCCGCCCTGTCCTTAACTGGTATAATTAAGCGATCAGCTGGGTGATCACACTTCTCTCCACACCGTGGATGTTCTTGAGGGTCAATATTTTGTATTGTTGATACTCTGATTACTCTGTAGCTGATACAATCTCTCAGCTTTGCATATTAACCAGCATTTAACGCATATTCATTGATTCTTCCATCTGTCCCGTATATGGACTTGTTCTGTGTGGGTCCGAGGTGTCGGTGTATAAATGTCTCTCAGATCTGTCTGTGAGTCCAGGGATCGTCCGTTTCTCCGTCACCTGTTTCTCTACATGATTTAATTACCATTATCTAATGAACACTTCGTTGAGTCCCTGTGATCCACTGGACTCCTCACTCCTCACGCACTGCACTCCACTCCTCACTCCACTCCTCACGCACTCCACTCCTCACACACTCCACTCCTCACTCCTCACTCCACTCCTCACTCCACTCCTCACTCCACTCCTCACGCACTCCACTCCACTCCTCACGCACTCCACTCCTCACGCACTCCACTCCTCACTCCTCACTCCACTCCTCACGCACTCCACTCCTCACGCACTCCACTCCTCACTCCACTCCTCACGCACTCCACTCCTCACTCCACTCCTCACGCACTCCACTCCACTCCTCACGCACTCCACTCCTCACGCACTCCTCTCCTCACACACTCCACTCCTCACACACTCCACTCCTCACGCACTCCTCTCCTCACTCACTCCACTCCTCACACACTCCACTCCTCACGCACTCCACTCCTCACTCCACTCCTCACGCACTCCACTCCTCACTCCACTCCTCACGCACTCCACTCCTCACACACTCCACTCCTCACTCCACTCCTCACGCACTCCACTCCTCACACACTCCACTCCTCACACACTCCACTCCACTCCTCACTCCACTCCTCACACACTGCACTCCTCACTCCACTCCTCACGCACTCCACTCCTCACACACTCCACTCCACTCCTCACTCCACTCCTCACGCACTCCACTCCTCACGCACTCCACTCCTCACTCCACTCCTCACGCACTCCACTCCTCACTCTACTCCTCACGCACTCCACTCCTCACGCACTCCACTCCTCACTCCACTCCTCACGCACTCCACTCCACTCCTCACACACTCCACTCCACTCCTCACTCCACTCCTCACGCACTCCACTCCTCACGCACTCCACTCCTCACTCCACTCCTCACGCACTCCACTCCTCACTCTACTCCTCACACACTCCACTCCTCTCCTCACACACTGCACTCCTCACTCCACTCCTCACACACTCCACTCCTCACACACTCCACTCCTCACTCCTTATGCACTACACTCCTGAAGAGACTGAAGACAGGCCGGCCGGCACTTCGTACCTCGGGCAAGAGGTCATCTCCCGTCACCACCCCAACCTTCAGACAGAGTCCAGCTCTCTGCACCCCCTCCTTCAGAGCCGCCGCGCAGGCATGAGGATTCACCCCCCCCGCGTTGCTCACCACGCGGATCCCTGCAACACACAACAACAACTCACTACCACACACACACACAAACACACGCACATGCTCACGCACACACACGCACACTTCTGGTCCTGCGGGGGCTGCTCCGTTCGTACCTTTCTGCTGGATGTCTCTGATGAAGGGGGAGATGGCCGTGTGGACGAAATCAGGCGCGAAGCCCAGAGTCTGTGGACGAGAGAGACGCAGGTCGGCGGAGCGAGGGAGGAAGATGATCGGGCCCCGGGAGGATGCCCTGGTCCTCCTTAGCACTGCTGTTACTGTGCTTGGGGTTTTTAGCTCTCTCTCACAGGCGCTGACAGTCTGACACCTGGAGGCCACAGACTGAACTGCAGGCTGGTCTGCTCCGGCCTCACTGACCTTAATATCTGTGACTCCACTGACCAGAGGATTGTGGGTAACTGTTCACTAAGCAGTGTGAGATCTGCCCCCAGAGCAGCACCCAGCGCTTACACAAACACAGGGTTCATTACTGGAGCCTCTGCAGACGAGAGCTGCTTTGTGGTAATAAATATAGAGCTGAATGAATGGCCGGAGAATGTATTGATGAAGGCTAGTAATGTGAGATCTGTCTGGCTTATAGAAGAGCGTTCAGTCTGTGTCGATCGCTGCGGACACCCGTTTCTGCCATTTCCTCTCTATCCTCTCTCTCTCTCACTCAGTTGATCTGTGCCACCGGTACGCAACACACAGCACAGTCACGCTTCTAGGGGTTTCTGTGTGTTTGATGGATGTCCTGTGACTCGTGTGAATGCATGATGACACAGTACTCTGCGGCCGGGTCACCGAGTCGTCAAGCCCTTATTTACAGGCGAGGCGTGTGCACAGCAGGCGGTTTACTCACTGGAGACTTGGCCTTCGCGGCAGTCAGGAGGGACATGGTGATCTCAGACAGATAGTCGAACACCAGGAAGTCCAGGTTTCCTCCGTGTACGAGCTGCGGGACTGTGAACACAACATCATTACGGTCTCATTGAGAGGGAAGTCAAAGTCAAATGATCATGTGTCTGATCGGCACTGTGTGCTAAGCAGTGTGTGTAGTGCTGTGCAGCGGGAGCAGAGATGAGGTCAGCGCCTGTATCACTGCACATGTGTGTGCATGCTTTAATCCAGGGCTGTGGTGTTGATGAGCACGCTTTAACACAGCACACGCACACCTCTAATACACAGCTGACCATTCACTGAAAGGTCATCGCCACAGCACAGTAAGTGTGTCAATGTCATTTACAACACAGGAGGCAACTATGCGACTGAGCCACACTAAAGTCATGGGAAACTATTTTAAATAAATAGCCTATATTCTTCTGACAATAATACGTCAATTGTAAAGCTCCCTGGCGTGCATAATGACACTCGGTGCCAGAGAGGCAGGGTCTGACTGATTGATTGATTGATTGATTGATTGATTGATTGATTGATTGACTGACTGGCTGACTGTACTGTACCTGATACCGAGGTGTCTCCCCAGAACCCAGACGCGCAGCCGATCCTAACAGAGTCCTCGCCGCAGCCCCGGTGTGGGCGGCTCTGGTGCCCGCCGTGCCCGCGGCTCTGGCCGTGCAGGGCCCGTGTGCTGCGGCTGCTGCGTGTTTTGACATTTGCGGGACTGGACGCGTTTCCAGAGGCGCAGCTGGCGGCCGCACGACACCCGCACAGCCAGCCCCGCACGGCGCGCAACGGACACCTGAGCATCGGCACACTGGAGCGCTGCGGCGGCCGCAGGGCAGCTGTGTCGGACACCGTCGCCGTGAAAGGGCAGCTGTGTCGGACACCGTCGCTGTCACAGGGCAGCTGTGTCGCAGGGACGAGCGGCCGGGCGGACCCGCAGGCCGGACGCGAAGGTTCCTGCTGCGGCCTGCAGTGCGTCGGGGGGACACTAGGTGGCAGAAGAACACTTACTGTCTGTCTGTCTGGGCTCTGATCTTGTTTGTTTAACCTTATGAGTAAAAGATGAAATGCTACATGATTGTTTACTGAAGCTGCTCATTATTTTAGTTTATTGATTGTTTATGGTTTATTTATTGTTTATTTTAGTTGTCTGTTTATCACTCTGTAAAGCACTCTGTGAAGGGCGCTATACAAAATATAAATTGATTGATTGATTGATTGATTGATTGATTGATTTACTTCCGGATTTTATTAACATATATAATACTGCAATAATTTAAATTATGTTAATAAGTGCAGAGTATATATATATCCCAACTTCGCATGAGCCATAATGCCACCCATTGAACACAAACTCTCTTCTAGCAGAACCGAATACAAAAATAAATGAAAGTACAGGTTGTACTGGATGAGGCGGTTATTGAACTGACAGATGGAAATGGAATGAGAGTTTTACTCGCTTGAAAATGAGCTAAACCCTGACCTGTCTGAGGCCTGTGGGTCGACCCGGCCCGTGGAGAAAACAATACAAACACCAGCTTCAGAAGCCCCTCTGTGCCATGAACATTTCTCTTGCCTTTCATTTATTTAGCACTACGCTCAGGGAAGAAAGACAGGTTTAATGTTTAAGAATAAAGCAAAACAATGTCCCCCTTTTTATTGCTGATGTTGGTTTTAATGTATTTATTTATTTATTGTTGCATCAGTGAAATATTAAACAGACATGAGTTAATGATTGTCCGCTCACAAGATTATCTGCAAATATTTGAGGTGCCCTGCTTCTCCGCTGGGCTCGACTCCCCTGCAGCCGGGCTCCTCTTATCTACCGTGCAAAGGGCATCAGCAGCAGGAAGGCCATCGACCCCTGAGCGCCG
This sequence comes from Amia ocellicauda, assembly GCF_036373705.1. Classification (NCBI taxonomy): domain Eukaryota; kingdom Metazoa; phylum Chordata; class Actinopteri; order Amiiformes; family Amiidae; genus Amia; species Amia ocellicauda. Next base: position 284,396 of record NC_089861.1, read on the forward strand.
CGCGCAGCCCCGTGGCATGGACATGCAAACAAGCTCCGGGAAGCCAGGAAATTGTGTCAGAAGCTGTGCAGACGTTTGTGTTTGTGTACTGCTGTGCACAGCTAATTCCACTCTTCACACCAGGCTGCAGTCCTGGTCCAGAGAGCTGCCCACGTGCACACGAGTGGCGTTTAGAGGGTTTGTCTTCACTGCTGTGTGGCACATTGAAATGAATCCCTTTCAGAGGAATGTCATACTAGAGGTTACAAAGCACTTATTTGGGGTAGATATTTCCCTTGTCTTACTTATCTTTTTGCTGTGCATCACTGTTTTTCCGTTTCCCAATACAGTAAGACGGTGTGCAGTGAAAGCAGGTGCCCTGACGCCCTGACGCCCCCTGACGCCCACACACTCCCTGTTCAATCACCACAAAGCCCACATCACAGTGTGTTCTTTCTCTGATATCAGCCACCTATCTACTGTTCACTGCTTATGTCCTTGTACAACACCTACTGTATACAAACCGCTGGAATAAACCTGTGTTGTGTTTGTTTGTTCATGTTCTTTTGCTGATTCTTCACTGATGTTCGCTCTTGAAGGCTGTCATCAGGGGTCTCTGGCCTCAGTCCTAGAACTGGCCCTGCTCTGCTCCCTGGGCTCCAGAGGCGTCTGTTTACAGTGCAGGAAACAGCGACTCAACGGGAATACAGTGTCTTGGGGTCACAGCCTCTCTGTCCTCACAGATGAGCACAAGAGCATCAGTTATTCACTGCACCCCCCAAGGGTTATCTCCGCAGAGGTGTCTTGGCTGGCCCTCAGTGCTTCAGCAGATCAGATGACACAGGCTGACACTACTGAATGGATAGCCTGTTTCAACATCTCCATGTTACATTAAACAAACTCCAACCACTGCACTGCAGGCCAGCATCTTCTGAGATTAAATTCAGGGCTTGGTGTCTTCTCTCCCACTGTGCGTCTGTCCTGGTATCTCCACAAACACTGTAATAAGTGCAATTTGATTCAGTTTTCCTACAGGTCTCTGTCCAGCTATAAGCGTTGCTCTATGAGCTGAATGTCTGCTCCTCTGTCCTGTCAGTGTCAGTCAGTGTGTCAGTCAGTGTCAGTCAGTGTGTCAATCAGTGTATCAGTCAGTGTCAGTCAGTGTCAGTCAGTCAGTCAGTCAGTCAGTGAGTGTGTCAGTCAGTGTATCAGTCAGTCAGTTAGTGTCAGTCAGTCAGTCAGTCAGTCAGTGTGTCAGTCAGTGTCAGTCAGTGTGTCAGTCAGTGTATCAGTCAGTCAGTCAGTCAGTGTGTCAGTCAGTGTATCAGTCAGTCAGTCAGTGTCAGTCAGTCTGTCAGTGTATCAGTCAGTCAGTTAGTGTCAGTCAGTCAGTGTGTCAGTCAGTGTCAGTCAGTCTGTCAGTGTATCAGTCAGTCAGTTAGTGTCAGTCAGTCAGTGTGTCAGTCAGTGTCAGTCAGTCTGTCAGTGTATCAGTCAGTCAGTTAGTGTCAGTCAGTCAGTGTGTCAGTCAGTGTCAGTCAGTCTGTCAGTGTATCAGTCAGTCAGTTAGTGTCAGTCAGTCAGTGTGTCAGTTAGTGTCAGTCAGTCTGTCAGTGTATCAGTCAGTCAGTTAGTGTCAGTCAGTCAGTGTGTCAGTCAGTGTCAGTCAGTCTGTCAGTGTATCAGTCAGTCAGTTAGTGTCAGTCAGTCAGTGTGTCAGTCAGTGTCAGTCAGTCTGTCAGTGTATCAGTCAGTCAGTTAGTGTCAGTCAGTCAGTGTGTCAGTCAGTGTCAGTCAGTCTGTCAGTGTATCAGTCAGTCAGTTAGTGTCAGTCAGTCAGTGTGTCAGTTAGTGTCAGTCAGTCGATGTCAGTCAGTCAGTCAGTCAGTCAGTGTGTCAGTTAGTGTCAGTCAGTCGATGTCAGTCAGTCAGTCAGTCAGTGTGTCAGTTAGTGTCAGTCAGTCGATGTCAGTCAGTCAGTGTCAGTCAGTCAGTCAGTGTATCAGTCAGTCAGTCGATGTCAGTCAGTCAGTCAGTCAGTCAGTCAGTCAGTGTATCAATCAGTGTCAGTCAGTGTCAGTCAGTGTGTCAGTCAGTCTCATGCACTTCACAGTCAATGGCAACATGTTCTCTTAATATTTTACATGAAGTCAACATGTAATGTGTAAGTCAACACTCTGGTTTAAAGTCCTATACATATCTACAGTACAGAAGTACCAGGATGTTCAAATGTACATATTGAAATTATGTACTGAAGTTACTTCTGTTAATTGAAAGGTATCTCCTGCGCTCGTCAACTTTTTAGGTTTAGCAATCCACGGTGCATGACCTTCTGGGAGTAAAGACTGTGCCTGTTTGGTTGCTGTATGTCTGCCAAACTGCCACTCACTCCCACTCACTCACTCCTACTCACTCCCACATGTCAGCCTCATGTTGTCAAAGCTGTTTATCACACTGCAAAGCCCAGTGAAGTCAAGTAAAGGGACTGGAAATCTTCAAACATTTAACATCACTGCACTGCACTGCACTGCACTGCACTGTCGGGCAGTGGCCCCTAACCCTGAAAGGGTTAGTCCCTCAGCTCACCACTAAAACATCACTTTTGAAAGGCTGGTACACACATACCTATTAATCAATTAAGCAGCTCACATGATCAATTAAGGAACTCTGGTCCTTGAGCCGGGCTGAGGGGTGTTTGTTCCAACCGATTAATAACTTACCTAATTATTTCAATTTAACTAAATAATTTCATGAATTTCAATGATCAATTTGACAATTTGTTAGAACTAAATTGTTCAATTGAATTATTTAATTATTATTAATAATAATAAACAAATAATAATAATAATATGCCTTGGATAAGGGCGTCTGCTAACAAATAAATAATAACAACAGGGCCTGGACCGGAGATGCCTGTAGTAGCAACAATGAGGATTGACACCAAGGCCCCTGATTGTTAAATATCATTATTGTTGTTGAGTGTCTTTGCTCAGAAGTGCCCTCAGTCCCTGAGACACAACCTGCAGACAGTGGCTTGTCTCACCAGGATGCCTGAATGCTTTGCTAATCTAATGTCAACTGCGCTGGCTCCCAGTCTCTTCCCTGCATTGATTTTTAAATCCTCTTATCTTATAAAATAAGACCCCGGCTGCAACGCGCGGCTGCCTCCCGGCCCTGCGTCTCCTGACACTGCCCTGGACACGATCTTCAAGACAAGACTCTTTCCAGGCACCCACTGAAAAAGAGTCAGTGAGAGGTCTTAGAGTGAGTGGGATCTTTTCCCATGGATGTCCCTTTTCCTAAATCAGTCAAAGGATCTGAAACTACTTTGAAAATCAGTTCCCAGCTTAGGACATATTTGTTTGAGCTAGGATCTGAGGCTTGATCTGGTAAAGAGCTTTGAGCTCAATTCTGAATAAAGGCGCTATAATAATCTTGATTGTACTGTACTGTACTGTATTTGATCATTACTACCAGTTCAGAAGAGAAAACCCCCAGTCCAGTTCCGTGCAGATCTCGACTGTATCAGACAGTTATCAAGAATTCACTTGTTGATTTCTCTGATGTGCCGATTACACAAACGGTTCCCAATGACTTCAGTGTCTCTGTGCACCAGATGTGGTGGGGCAGTGGGGCAGCTATTCTCATAAACTGTAATGCAAACCCTTTCTGCCCAGTTCATATTGGGGTTACAGTTAGGTCAGGATCGGAAAGGTAAATAATTATGATCTCTAATGCAGGGTAGACAATGAACAGTATATGGTGGTTGATAATGATGATGATGAGTTTGGTTGTTGTTGTTGCAAGTAACAAAACATCTGAAATCTTTTCCATTTTCCATTTCCCTCTTTTGTGTGCAGAATGATGCGCCTGTCCCTGAAGGAGGTGTAATCTATTCAAATGAGTTTTGTGATCTGTGTGGCTGTACACTGCACTGTAATACCCAGCGTGTAAAGCACAGGACTGGAGAACAGAGAGAACCATCTGTTTTAGATCTAAGTAACAGTACAATATTATTATTTGTCATTTAGCAGACGCTCTTATCCAGGGCGTGAAAGACATGCCCATCCACCATTATATTCTCGGTCGTGTTTGGCTGCTTTAAGCACCAGGGCTCACAGTTTAGAGAGGGAGTGGTTGTGACAGGTATTGCGTCTCTTCATGCCCTGACTGACAGGAAGCCGGTTGACAAACTGTTCTTCAAACACAGTGAGTCAGTGAGGCCGGGGGGCTGCGGGGGGCTGCGGGGCTGTGACGCGCCGGACCGCAGCCGGACCTTGATCAGATAAATGTGCTCTCCGGCGAGGAGCTGTCACTTTCCACAGGACACCCTGACCGGACTGCAGCATGGCGAGGTCCTTCCTCCGCACAGCGATACTGCTGACGCTCGCCTCGTCGGGCTGGGCAGTAAGTGTCTCAACTGACAGTCATACACCTCTGATGCGACATGTCTCCGCTTTGCTTGTTGCCTTGATTTTAATCACCGATCCTTTTATTAGCAGGTATATTCGCCTGTGGACATATGCTCGCAAAGCGATCAGTTTGTAAGTGTATCTTTTTATTTTATACATAACTAATTGAAGTGTATATTTATATTTTATAAATCGAGCAATAGTCGCCTACATTCAGCTGGGTTTCTCGATACATTGGTTTTAATTGCTACTTTATTACATTTATACTACAGTTGTGCTTGCGTGTGTGTGTGTATGCATGCATGCATGCATGAATGTATATATGTATTGCTCATTCTTCCAATAGGTTTTTGACCTTGTAAAAATAATAATCTGTTTATTTAGCCATTTTTTAGATGTACAGAACATCTAAACTGAACCAAGAAAGTGTTTAACTAACTCTCTGAGAATGTTATATACCTTTCAATCCAAACAGTTTTAGACAAAGGCCAAGTAATTCCATTTTAAGTTTAAAAAATATTCAGGAATCTGTATAATTATACAAACTGCAGTTGTTTTGAAAGGGTTTGTTCTGTTTTTCCAGGGAAAATACTGCCCCACGACCTGCGGGGTGGCAAACTACCTGCAGCGATATGAGCCCAGCATTTCCAATGAACTGGAGACCCTGGAAGCCACGCTGACCACCATTGCCAACCTCACCAAAGGGGCGCAGGAGAAGGTGGTCTATCTGAGAGACTCTGTCACCATCGCGCAGAAAGCCCTTCCACAAGGTAGCACCATAGATTCACTATTTTATTAGTAACGAATCGAACTAGGAAAACAACTTTCATAAGCCAGAAACACACTTCAGAAACTTCAGGGCCAATGTCCACAAACTGTCATTTTACATTTCAGAAAGTTACATCCAAAAGTCGTCCAACATGCTGGAGGAGATTCTGCGCTTCGAGAAGAGCATTATTTTCCAGGAGTCACAGATATAGTAAGACGTCTGCGGGGCTCAGGGTTTCGGCTGCGTAGAGGGGCTTGGGTTGGGGGGGAAGTTAAACACAGAGGTTAAGTATTAATGCAGACAAATTAGAATTTACAGTGACACCCCCACCCCACACACAACATATAACTAGCCCCCTAAATTCAATACACACAAACAATTAATTAATTAACATATGTATATATATATACCCCCCCACACACACACACAAACTCACACATACATATAGATAGATAGACAGGTAGGTAGATAGATAGATGTGTATATATGTTTGTGTATAACGTCCCGTCCCCCACTCTCCTAGTGAGCTGCAGGATTTGGTGGACACCAATGACAAGAGGATGGTCCAGCTGAAGCAGATGGCTATGCAGCTGGAGCAGAAGTGCAAGGAGCCCTGCAGAGACACCGTGCAGATCCAGCCCACCACTGGGAAAGGTACTTCCCTGAGGGCCAACTTCCTGCTCCCGCGTTTCGTATTTATTCCCATTGGAATGTGCAGCAGAAGCTCTTTCTAACACTTCTTCTGTCGTGCAGAGAAGGTCCGTTTTTAATGACTTTTCAAATGTAATATAAACGATGCGTTATCAACGTTGTTTTCCTGACAGATTGTCAAGAAATTGCGAACAAAGGCGCCAAAGTCAGCGGGCTGTACTATATCAAGCCAGTGAAAGCCAAACAGCAGTTCCTGGTCTACTGCGAGATCGACGGGAAAACCAACGGCTGGACGGTGCTTCAAAGGGTGAGACACGAGCAACTGAATACTGTTCCTGTGGGCAGGGTGTGCTGGAGAGAGTGTGTGAGAGACAATAATGCCTGTACATTGTTGGGACTCTTATCAGAGGCGCGACGGCAGTGTGGACTTCAAGAGGAACTGGATCCAGTACAAGGAAGGTTTTGGCTATCTGTCTCCGGACGACACCACTGAGTACTGGATTGGCAACGAGAAAATCCACCTGATTTCGACCCAGTCTACCATCCCATACATTCTGAGGGTTGAGCTCAAGGACTGGAGCGGCCAGACAAAGTACAGTAGACTGATGTGTAAACAGTAACCGTGCAAACTGCTCCACAGTTTCTTAATTAGTAATACTAATCATAGGGAAGGCACCAGTCTAAATTAAATACAGGAACACAATGGGAAAATCAAATGGTTTTGAGGTCAAAATAGTTCAGTGGTGTCTTCTCTAGTTTGTCTTTGCATGAAGTGTGGTAAAAGTCTTTGCCCTTTGCCTGTGTGCTTGTTGTGTACACAGTCTGTAACCTGTGTTCTGTGATGACACTGACATGGCCATGGGTTTGTTCAATCACTGTAACGCGCTCGATAGTGCCCTGCAGCTCAAAGTCTGTATACAAGGTAACGCTGCAGGCGAGTAAACATGCACAGCGTTGGTCTGGAGGGAAATCTGAGTGTCTTTCTCTAAATAATGGGCCAACATGGGGTTTCCTTTTTTAAAAAACTAGAGTGATTACACATTTGTTTGTTACAGGTAATTTTCCAGGAGGAGAAGCATGAAGTCACTAACGTTGACCTGCTGGTTGAGCTGCTGAGGCGTGTTCCTCCCTTGGCTCACTGGCCGTGCCAACGCTGTGATTTAACGCTGGGCCCAGGCTGCTTCATGTCCTGCTTCACAAACGGCCTCCTGATGGTTATTTGTCCTTTGCTTGTTTGGGTGCCAGGCATGCAGACTATGCCATGTTCAAAGTGGGCCCCGAGAGTGACAAGTACCGCCTGACCTACGCCTATTACATCGAAGGGGAAGCGGGAGACGCCTTCGACGGCTACGACTTCGGAGATGACCCCAGCGACAAGATCTACACCATGCACAATGGGCAGCAGTTTAGCACCCCTGACCAAGACAACGACAAATACCAGGGTAACTGCGCGGAGCAGGACGGCTCAGGCTGGTGGATGAACCGGTGCCACGCTGGGCATCTCAACGGCAAATACTACCAAGGTACGGCGCCTCCAGGAGCTCTTTTGGCTGGCATGCAGTCCGTAGCCCCCCAGCAGCATTCCCCACTAGTGAAAGGCAGTTCAAATCCCAGGTGAAGATCAGGGTTTCTCAGCTCTGGTCCTGCATGGGACCCACAATCTCTCAGGTGCTTTAGGGCTCTCTTGGATCATCAAACTGTGATCATCTCCATTTAATGATGTCCAGTTTAGCCAATAACTGGCTGAATTAGGAAGTGAAGAGCCCAAGGTGGAGAGAAGATACTACTGCTTCTCTCTTGGATCAGATTACTACCTCACCCGGACGTACCTGTCCAGGTCCGGTGCTGTGTAGTGAGTTTCATTACTTCAGGGAGAGCTAAGCAAGCCACCGGGGACAAGCTGAGATTGTGACCCGTGATCGATCTTAAGGCAAAATACAGTTTCATAAACTCCACTGATTTGTAATTCATTGATTATAAACACATATTCTCTCTCTCTCTGTCCTTCTCTATTTTCATATATAGTTTAAAGAAAAATAGTCATTCAGAGGTTATTTTCTTCTCCCCCTGAAGGTGGACCGTACACTGCTAAAGATGCCGGCGAGTATGGGTTCGACAATGGTATCATCTGGGCAACCTGGCACAGCCGCTGGTACTCCATGAAGGAAACCACGATGAAAATCATTCCCATCAACCGCTTGTCGGCGCTCTCTGGTGGGCAGCAGATCACGCAATCCGGCGTCAAACAGTTCGGAGACTTTTAAAGGACGGGACTCCATCTCCTGCAGCTCTCCACTGAAGCTGAGGAACATCTTTGCCTTCTTCTTCAATGTGCATCACATTCTCGGGACTGCAGATTAATCAGATCTTTCAAGATAGGTGTAATTGGGTGAATCTATTATTTTGTTTTTTTGTTTGGTTTGTTTTGTTTTCAGTACCTGCCTAATTAGCGTCGTGCTAATAAACATTTTCTAAGCATGAAAAGCTGTCTTGTGAGCCCTGATCAACTGCATCTCAAACAATTTTGGACACAAGTTTTGTCTCCAGGTCAGAAAACAATAAAGTTGTGCAGGAAAAGGTCTTTGTATTGTTTATCTGCATTTATTCATGATTCCAGTCCAAACTTCCTTCTACACTCACCTCCTGATGTAACACAATGGGTTAAAGTGAGCCCAGGGCTGTGATGGCCCAGTGGTGGCATCCAAGACAATACACTGATTTTGTTTATAAATAAATACAACTTGAAAAGCTTTTAATTGAAACTTTTGACTTAATCTTCTGTGACTTTCACTGATGTGCATAAAAACACAAAGCAGGCCAACAGCAGGGCAAACTTGTTCATTGTCCTCCATACGAAACAGGATGGCATTCGAAGGAATCAAATAAAACGGAAGGCAACTGTTTCATACTCACAGATGTAGTTTAGTGTTTCATTCTGACCACAGCAGACAACAAACACTCAGCACTGCAGCATGCAGGAGCACGAAACAAATATACAGTATAAGGTGTTATTCTTAGAAAGTTATACATGTAGAAGGAAAAAAAAACTCATAGTGTAATCCACTAATATGTAAACTTTATTGAGCTGAATTAGTCGTTGATGAGTTGTGTGGTTGTGTTGTATTTTTGCTTGCTAAGCTCACAGTGTGTGAGACATGTCTTCAGGTGTCAATTCTGTTGACGTATCTCATGATGGAAGGAGAGAAAACAGACTCTAAAACCCACTAACAGACATATTTCAGATTTGACCTCCCAACACAATGGCCTCTGCACACAATGACCTAATGCAGTGCTGTCCAAACAGTCCTAGAGAGCCCCTATCCAGTACATTTGGCAGTCACCCTAAATCGCTAATTATATTATAATTTAATTATATTATATTTAATTATATGATAATTAAAGGTTACCTATAAAACCAGAAGACTAACTCTGCCTCCTCTCCACTCCCCTTGCTCCAGAGCCGCTCCTTCTCATCCCTGGCCCCTAAATGGTTGAACAACCGTCCCACTGAAGTCAAGACAGCAGAATCCTTGACCTCCTTCCGGCGCTTACTCAAGACACATCTTTTCAGACTGTACTTCACTATAGTCACTCATTCTCCTGTAAGATTGCACTTATACAGCGTTTTCTCATACTCTTGCTTTGCATTAATAGAACATAAGAACATAAGAAAGTGTCCAATCGAGAGGAGGCCATTTGACCCATCATGCTCGTTTGGTGTCCATTAATAACTAAGTGATCCAAGGATCCTATCCAGTCTGTTTTTGAATGTTCCCAAATTGTCTCTTCAGCCACATCGCTGGGGAGTTTGTTCAGATTGTGACACCTCTCTGTGTGAAGAAGTGTCTCCTGTTTTCTGTCTTGAATGCCTTGAAGCCCAATTTCCATTTGTGTCCCCGGGTGCGTGTGTCCCTGCTGATCTGGAAAAGCTCCTCTGGTTTGATGTGGTCGATGCCTTTCATGATTTTGAAGACTTGAATCAAGTCCCCACGTAGTCTCCTCTGTTCCAGGGTGAAAAGGTTCAGTTCCTCAGTCTCTCAGTAGGACATTCCCTTCAGACCTGGAATAAGTCTGGTTGCTCTCCTCTGAACTGCCTCTAGAGCAGCGATATCTTTCTTGAAGTGTGGAGCCCAGAACTGTCCACAGTATCCAGATGAGGTCTAACTAGTGCACTGCACAGTCTGTAGGACTTGTATTATTTACTGTATATCTCTTATACACTTGTGTAAATTGGAATTGGAAAAGTGCATTATGCTTTGAACTGCACTATATTATTGCACTCTGTATGGCTCTTATATTTTGTTAGTGGTCCTGGACAACTTATCATCTGCTTAGAAATAAATAAATAAATAAATAGCGGCCCTAGAGGATTGGGTTTGGGCAGAACTGACTAAATGCAATGACCTCCCCCAACAAAGACATCCCCACACAATGATTTAACCACATAATGACCACCACACAGACTGACTTAACGACACAATGACCTAACCACACAGCCAGTGGCGATTCTAGAGTATGTGGGGGCCCCAGGCAAAATAATTCCTGACGTTGTTGGTATTTTCTTCCGTGAGAGCGGGGGGGGGTGGACGGAGTGGACGGAGTTTTCTCCCGTGAGAGCGTGGGGGGGGGGGAGTTTTTACCCATTTAGGGCCCCCCCCCAGCCCGGGGACCCAGGCAATTGCCTGGGATTCCTACCCCCTTGCGACGCCCCTGCACACAACTTGAGTCCTTCGCGCTGTGGGTGCGGATTGACAGACTCATGTTTGTCCCATATTGTATAACAATAAAATTAAGTGGAAAACTGGAGACTTAGAGAAATTGACAATGTTTTAATTAGGGATACAGATGAGGGTAGGAAAGATCTAATATTCTTACAGAGCATTATTATGAGTAAATTAGTTCATCTGTGCAATTAAACTAAGTAAAGTTTTAAAATGTGGGATAGAATTTGGGCTGAACTAAGGTTAGGGTTCGAGTACCCAGTTAACTGAGGCTTTCATGTATGTTACACAAGAAAGCCCACCTTGAGTCCCAATTGAAGTGTGCAAAAATACACTCAGGAGATTGTGTAGCTGTGTGGCAAAAAGGTTTGTGGTCTGATGAAACTTTGTGTCCTAAATGCAAAGTGTTATGTTTGGCACAGACCCAACACAGTGCATCACCCTGCTGTTAAGCTCAGGGGGGCAGCATCACGTCATGGGTTTGTTTCTCATGGGCAGGACTGTGGCAAAACTGAATGGAGCAAAGTATAGTAAAGTCCTTGTGGAAACCCTGAGGCCCTCTGCAAGAAAACTGAATCTGGGATGGAAGTTCACCTTTCAGCAGGACGATGACCCAAAGCACACAGCCAGAACTACACCAGAGCGGCTGAGGAAAAAGAAGATAAATATCTTTGAGTGCCCCAGTCAGAGCCCTGGCCTAAATCTAATCAGACATTTTTGGCACGACTTGCTGTCCATCAACGCTCCCCAAGGAACCAGACAGAGCTGGAAGAGTTTTGTAAAGCAGAATGGTCAATATTGCCAAGTCTAGGTGTGCAGAGTTAGTAGACATTGATCCCAACAGACTCACAGCTGTGATTGCTGCCAAAGGTGCTTCCACCAGGTATTAACTCAGGGGGGTGGAGACAAATCCAATTATGATATACAGTTTCGTTTTTTAATATATTATGTTTTTCACAAATATTTTTGTCCCACTTTAACAGTGTGGAGTGTGGTGTGTAGATAAGTGGAACAAAATCCTCATTCCTATGAAACTCTGCGGCACTGACACAACAGTGTGAAATAAAAGTTCAAGGGGCTGTAGATTGACCGGTGTAGACGGGCACTGTGTGTGTGTATGTATATATACTGTATATATATATATATATATATATATATATATATATATATACACCGATCAGTCATAACATTATGACCACTGACAGGTGAAGTGAATAACACTGATAATCTCGTTATCATGGCACCTGTCAGTGGGTGAGATATATTAGGCAGCAAGTGAACATGTTGTCCTCAAAGTTGATGTGTTAGAAGCAGGAAAAATGGGCAGCGTAAGGATCTGAGTGACTTTGACAAGGGCCAAATTGTGATGGCTAGACGACTGGGTCAGAACATCTCCAAAACTGCAGCTCTTGTGGGGTGTTTCTAGTCTGCAGTGGTCGGTACCTATCAAAAGTGGTCCAAGGAAGGAAAAGCGCTGAACTGGCGACAGGGTCATGGGCGGCCAAGACTCACTGATGCACGTGGGGAGCGAAGGCTGGCCCGTGTGGTCCGATCCAACAGACGAGCTACTGTAGCTCAAATTGCTGAAAAAGTGAATGCTGGTTCTGGTAGAAAGGTGTCAGAACACACAGTGCATCGCAGTTTGTTGTGTATGGGGCTGCGTAGCCGCAGACCAGTCAGGGTGCTCGTGCTGACCCCTGTCCACTGCTGAAAGCACCTACAATGGGCACGTCAGCATCACAATTGGACCACGGAGCAATGGAAGAAGGTGGCCTGGTCTGATGAATCATGTTTTCTTTTACATCACGTGGATGGTCGGGTGCGTGTGCATAGCTCACCTGGAGAACACATGGCACCAGGATGCACTATGGGGAGAAGGCGAGCCGGCAGAGGCGGTGTGATGCTTTGGGAAATGTTCTGCTGGGTAACCTTGGGTCCTGCCATTCATGTGGATGTTACCTTGACATGTACCACCTACCTAAGCATTGTTGCAGACCATGTACACCCTTTCATGGAAACAGTATTCCCTGATGGCATTGGCCTCTTTCAGCAGGATAATGCGCCCTGCCACAAAGCAAAAATGTTTCAGGAATGAACAACGAGTTCAAGGTGTTGACTTGGCCTCCAAATTCCCCAGATCTCAATTCAATCGAGCATCTGTGGGATGTGTTGGACAAACAGGTACGATCCATGGAGGCCCCACCTCGCAACTTACAGGACTTAAAGGATCTGCTGCTAACGTCTTGGTGCCAGATACCACAGCACACCTTCAGAGGTCTAGTGGAGTCCATTCCTTGACGGGTCAGGGCTGTCTTGGCGGCAAAAGGGGGACCTACACAATATTAGGCAGGTGGTGTATATATATATATATATACAGTAAAGTATAGTAAAGTAAAAGTACTTTCAATTACAGTTAAAAATATGATTAAAAATATATATCGATTGATGATTTTGTCTATGTAATAAACCACTCTCTTAATTAAACTGAGGGAAGAGAGAAATGTCCTTCTTTGAATATATATATATATAAATATATAAATGAATGTATACAACTGATGGAATATTGGAGCGGTTGACGTAAACACTTAACATTTCCCATCATTGACACAAAGCATGTGACTCATGTGTCGTTGTCACGCTGGCTGAACATGCCTGTGCTGAACCAGGACAGCGCGTTCACAGACAGCACTGCGCTGAACCTCCTGGAAGGTGACGCCCCATGTACAGCGGCACCGGGAGAGTGGGCTGGTCCTGGCAGTGCTGAGGCTCCCGGTGTGGCCCCGCACTCAGAGGTCAGAACAGCAGTAGCTGTTTATGTCAGATCTCAGGATCAATACCTTTGCCCTGTATTAGCAGAACATGGGGTCAGCCAAGACAATCACCCCAGAGTGGGGCAAGAGGCAGCCCTTTAGCAATCATTAACCCGCCGGGGGCTGGGGCTCTGCACACGGGTAAACAGTGAGTCAGCCCGCTCTGTCTGCAAGGGCTTCAAATTGGATAGAGGACCCACCAGCCGCCACATTTCAGCGTGCTTGCACACAGCTCCAGAATCATGGCACCGATCCGGCTCGCCTGCGCCATGCTGCTCGTCCTCGCCTCGGCCAGGGTAGGGCTCTCTGGCTCCGTCTGCATCATGTGTACCCGAGAGGGGGATGCGGGCTGTTTTGATTTGTTTGTGTTTTTACAGTTATTTCAGTACCACCCGTAAGACATAGTTGCAATAGAAATACGTGTTTCTGAATATTCTGGAAAGCAATGTATTTAGAATGCAAAACTGTACAACTGAACACTGAAGTGCTCGCTTTATACACATATGGAATACTTTTGCATTTAAAGCTAGAACTTCAAGGTTCAAGTTTAGGAAATAATGATAAGTTGCACACGAAGAACAGAGAAAAATTAATGACATGCTTTGCCCATACCGATATGAACAAGCTGCTCATTAGTATTATTACTGTTGTGGTGGTTCTTGTTGTGATGTTTTTAGTTTACCTGTATTTCTCGTTGTTTTACAAGTTGTTGGATCTCTTTGGTTTCTTTTTCTTTTCTTTTGTTTTCTTTCTTGGGGGGTTAAGGGAAAATGTTTTGATAATGAATTTACAATTTGAATGTTCACCTTTCTTCACCCCCCTTTCATCAGCTTTAGTCAAATATATGTTAGTTATGTATTTGTTATGCATCACTCACTCAAATCAAATTGTGTTTATTGTTATGAAATATATGTATTTATATATTGGAATCTTTTTTAAATGTTCAATTCACTGCTGACACTCTGAGCATGCTGAAAGCCCTATAGTCACCTCAGACTACCAACACCACAGGAATAGAAATCATTCCCGGGGAAAATAGGAAATCGATATCTATTAGTAAATGACAAAGTTTTTGTATCGAGAGTTAACATTTTCACAAGAATCAGTGTTTTGGACTTGATGCAAACACCTGCTGAGGGGACTGTGTGTGTGTGATATCAAAATGGTAAAAGGGGCTTTTTTTTTTCTCAGGCCAACTCAGAGTTTGCAGAAACCGGTGCCTCTGGGAGAGGAACCCGTCCTGTCCAGCAGAACCTTAAAGCAGCATCGACCGGCTGTACCATCGAGTCACTGTGGCCCATCTGCACCGATGAGGAATGGGTGAGTTTCACCCCTTGGGTCTGGGGTCCTTATTGTGTTCTCGGCATTAATTAAAGTACAGTCACTAATTCCATTCAGGGAACTCCGTTTTTTTTTATGGTCTTATCGCTCTGACTGGTGCACGCAGGTTCTCAAACATTGAAGTAAATAAAGCGTGCAGTGCTGGAAATTAGAAAAAATGATTAATCTGAGTGTTTCTCGATTTTAAAACACAACTAGAAACAATACTGGATTAGAACTGTCTGCAGAGCAGGAGTTTCTGAAATGCGGCTCTGTGGTGTGGATTGTGTTCAGTGATTTGCAAAATGCACAACTAATCCTGCGCCCGATCTAATCGCCTCCTGTCTGTCTGTTTGTTTTGTTCTTTTTAGGGTCCAAAATGCCCATCTGGCTGCAGACTTCAGGGTCTCCTGTCCAAGACTGATGAGGATTTTGCTAAGAAAATTGATCGGATCCGCAAACTCCTCGACGAAAACAGGACCAAATACAGATCCACTGATGAGCTGACCAAGACCACCTATACCTTCCTGAGGGACCGACTCGTCACAGACTCAGGCAAGACACACAGCCCACTATTTATGGCCAGTTAAGACACAGGACAGTACCCTGACCCGCACTGTGACTCTTTGACAAGTGACATGTCACTTGTGATCGGTGGTATCGCACTGCATGTTTCATTTTGTAAATCTTATACAACGAACACGAGAGCACTGCTCTGGAGTCCAGCCCTGGCGAGACAGGGACCTGTCTGTATAACACTGGGATGCCAGGTTAACAATCTCCTTCATAAAAGATGAAAAACAAAAGCCTGAATAAATACATACATACATACATCAATCAATCAATAGCGGTAAATTAAGCAGAAAGCTAAAAGCTGGTGTAAATATGTCTCCAGTCAAGGGCTAATAATCACATGAATCGTTTAGCTCGTAATTGAGTCCACTCTGTGACTGAGAGCTGGGCTGAAATGAAACTCAGTGAACTCTGTTGACATCTAGGCTCAGGATTACAGACTATTGTTGCTTCCCATGTGTTGACATTTGCTGTGATGTGCCAATTTGAGTGTCTCCTATTTATCCTTATTAAATTGTATCTGTCTCCCTTTCCCTTCACAGGAAATGACAACAGGTTCATGTCTCTGGCAGACCAGCTCCGTCAGAGGATCATCAGCATGAAGCTGAAAATCGACGACCAGTCCAGCAAACTGGTGGCCCTGAAGAGGCGGGTCCAGGAACAGGTTACTGAAATGCATCGACTGGAGGTAATGTCTCTCTGCTGAATTGCTGTATTGTTGAATTGCTGAATTGCTTAATTGCTTAATAGCTTACAGTGTGCAAGTTCAGCCTCCATTTGCACAAGACAAACCAGTATTCCCCATTTAGAGAAGCTGTTGCAGACCAGACCATGACCATGGCCATGTGGCCAGACATGAGAAAAACAGTGAGAAGAATCAAAAATGTTGTCTAGAACACTCATTGATGTTTAAGAATATATTTGCATAATTTTAATATAATGAAGGATCTTTCTAAAGCATTGAAAGAGAGTCATATTTTCTGCACTTTAGATAATCTTTCCACCTCTTGTGTCTTGTGTTTTTGGGTGTTCTTGTAAGGTTGATATTGACATAAAAATCCGTGCCTGCAAAGGCTCCTGTGAGAGCTCCTACCAGTACACAGTGGACCGGGACAGCTATACCACCCTGGAGAAGCAACTCTCCAACCTAGACAGCATCAGCTTGCAGAGTGTGGAGACTGTCAGCTCCCTGAGAGTCATGAAGATGAGGCGCCTCAAGGAGGACGGGCCAGGCTCCAGTATCTACAAGTCTGTGCCTGTGGAGGGTGGCGAACAGCAAAAAACCTTCTTCTCTGACGTGGAGAAGATCAGCCTCTCCCTGGAAGCTGGAGACACGAGCTCAAAGGGGGGCTCGTCGGTTAAGTACACCCCAGGTACGGAGAAGCTTCTGTCTGGCAGCAAAGACGACACCGTGACGTCATCCTCAGGCTCGAGTGTCACCACACACACACATGTAGTTAAGTGCACCAAAACCATTACCAAGAAAACGACCGTCACCAAAGACGGCACCGTGGAAACCATGGAGGTGGTAGGGGCCAGCCCAGAATGTGACAGGTTTAGTGGCGTTGACGATGCCACACTCCTTGCCTCAGCCAAAGAGGGCAAGGGTCTGTCGGACGGGTTTACAATGAAAGTTAGTGGATCCTCTGGAGGCGTAGACAGCATTTCTGAAAGGTTCCCTGAATTTGATCACTTCTTCACGGGGCATGGCTCCAGCACGAGCAGAGACCTGGGGGGGGGCAGCACCACATTCACCACCTTTTCCGAACACACTGACCAGCCGTCGAGAGTCGTCAAGACCGTGACGCACACCAGCGGCAGGGGAGACGGCCCGGCCGATGTCGATTTCCTTAACCTGGGCCACACTGGCGACGGCGACTTCCACACCGACTTTTTCCCCAGCGGCGTGCCCGGGGGCGTGAAGGAAAGCTCCTCGTCCTACACCAAGACCACCGTGGTGAGCAGTGGGGGGACCAAGGGAAGTCAGATGTTCATGGGCGACGACCTGGGCCCCTTCATGCGGGGCTATAGCGAGGACGACGAGCCCGACTTCCATGCCCGCAGCCTGAAGAGGGAGAAGGTGAAGCTGCAGAGAGATTACATCGGGACAGGTAAACACGCTGCATGCTTATTTTAGATGCCTGATGAGATTGATCTCAGCATTCTGAGAAGTGTTTCAATGAGGCACATCTGGACCTTTACCTTGATAGCAATATCTCAGACTGTGCTCCCTATTGCCCTGTAGGTCTTAACAAAATGAATAAATCCTTCTCTTAAAGCTTAACCGGTTGTGTGGAAAGGCGTGTAATGACACCTGAATGGTCATAATCGACTGATGACTGATGTGAGGTATTGATCGGCCTCTCTTTCCCCAGAACTTGAGAATAAGCACATATCATATAGATGGTTGTGTCACTCTTGTGTTTGTGTGTGTTGGACCTGCTGTCCACCAGCGCGTGCCTCTAACTGTCCCGTGTGACTGATCTGATTTCAGACTGTGACGATGTTCGGCAGAAGCACGAGTCCGGTCACAAGAGCGGCCTGTTCAAGATCAGACCCGAGGGCACCAAGGTCGTGAAAGAGGTCTACTGCGACCAGGACACACTGCTGGGAGGCTGGGCTCTGGTGCAGCAGAGGATGGATGGCTCGGTGGACTTCAACAGGACCTGGGCGGAGTACCGGCGCGGCTTCGGTGCCGTGGACGAGAAAGGCGTGGGCGAGGTCTGGCTGGGAAACGAGTTCCTCCACCTACTGACCCAAAAGGAGAGCCTCCTCCGAGTGGAGCTGGAGGACTGGGAGGGCCACGAGGCCTACGCCGAGTACACCCTGAGCGTCGGCCCCGAGTCCGAGGGCTACCTGCTGAAAGTGTCCAGCTACAGCGGGGACGCCGGGGACGCCCTGATCCGGGGTCAGCCAGACATGGGCCAGTTCTTATCGCACAACAACATGAAGTTCAGCACGTACGACAGAGACAGCGACAAGTGGGAGGAGAACTGCGCCGAGATGTACGGGGGTGGCTGGTGGTACAATAACTGCCGGTCGGCCAATCTCAATGGCGTGTATTACACCGGCGGCCAGTACGACCCGGGTACGAAAGTCCCCTATGAAATCGAGAACGGGGTGGTCTGGCTGTCCTTCAAACCTGCCGACTACTCACTCAAGGTGGTCCGAATGAAAGTACGCCCGATGGAAACTCAGTGAGAAAATGTTCTGTGGGTTTGTTTCGATCCTCTGGTGGATCTGAAGCAGCATGTCTGATTCAGTGCTGCACGCTGAGAGCTGAGAGCACACTTCTCTTGTAGCACTCTTTCAATAAACTTCCCTTTAACTCATATTCATGAATCTGTGTATTTTTTTCTTCATCAGGGTTAAACACCACATCTGCCTGAAAAAATATACATCAGTGTGAAATAATTTTCATTATTCCAGGGAGTCTTTTTGGCTTTTGGTAGAATGGGACTCCACTCCCATAAGCAAGATCTATATGTTGTGGCCATTGTGTGGCCATTGTGTTTCACAGCGAACAAGGTCCACAATGAGTCACACTATTGTGGGGGAGGGTGTAGAAGGCAACTTCTAAGCACAACTGAGACCCACCAAGGACCCATTACACCAAGGGGTGAACGTCTGACAGCCCATAGTCTGCGTCTCCAATGGCAATTCACCAGGAAAGCTCTCCACCTTGTTATGAAAATAACTCCTTAACAAACAAAACAAAACACAGGGCCCTGCACCTCCCCTTGTGGAAGATTCACTAGTATAAAGAATCTACAGTGCATTTGAAATATGTTACACATACATGCTATGGTGTCAGATATACACTCACCTAAAGGATTATTAGGAACACCATACTAATACTGTGTTTGACCCCCTTTCGCCTTCAGAACTGCCTTAATTCTACGTGGCATTGATTCAACAAGGTGCTGAAAGCATTCTTTAGAAATGTTGGCCCATATTGATAGGATAGCATCTTGCAGTTGATGGAGATTTGTGGGATGCACATCCAGGGCACGAAGCTCCCGTTCCACCACATCCCAAAGATGCTCTATTGGGTTGAGATCTGGTGACTGTGGGGGCCAGTTTAGTACAGTGAACTCATTGTCATGTTCAAGAAACCAATTTGAAATGATTCGACCTTTGTGACATGGTGCATTATCCTGCTGGAAGTAGCCATCAGAGGATGGGTACATGGTGGTCATAAAGGGATGGACATGGTCAGAAACAATGCTCAGGTAGGCCGTGGCATTTAAACGATGCCCAATTGGCACTAAGGGGCCTAAAGTGTGCCAAGAAAACATCCCCCACACCATTACACCACCACCACCAGCCTGCACAGTGGTAACAAGGCATGATGGATCCATGTTCTCATTCTGTTTACGCCAAATTCTGACTCTACCATCTGAATGTCTCAACAGAAATCGAGACTCATCAGACCAGGCAACATTTTTCCAGTCTTCAACTGTCCAATTTTGGTGAGCTTGTGCAAATTGTAGCCTCTTTTTCCTATTTGTAGTGGAGATGAGTGGTACCCGGTGGGGTCTTCTGCTGTTGTAGCCCATCCGCCTCAAGGTTGTACGTGTTGTGGCTTCACAAATGCTTTGCTGCATACCTCGGTTGTAACGAGTGCTTATTTCAGTCAAAGTTGCTCTTCTATCAGCTTGAATCAGTCGGCCCATTCTCCTCTGACCTCTAGCATCAACAAGGCATTTTCGCCCACAGGACTGCCGCATACTGGATGTTTTTCCCTTTTCACGCCATTCTTTGTAAACCCTAGAAATGGTTGTGCGTGAAAATCCCAGTAACTGAGCAGATTGTGAAATACTCAGACCGGCCAGTCTGGCACCACCAACCATGCCATGCTCAAAATTGCTTAAATCACCTTTCTTTCCCATTCAGACATTCAGTTTGGAGTTCAGGAGATTGTCTTGACCAGGACCACACCCCTAAATGCATTGAAGCAACTGCCATGTGATTGGTTGGTTAGATAATTGCATTAATGAGAAATTGAACAGGTGTTCCTAATAATCCTTTAGGTGAGTGTATATGATCAATATGTGAAGGACTAGGGCCTCGGCAGCGCCAGACGGCAGTGATTAAAACCAGAAGGGTTACTTCTGAACACAGGTCGCATGTGTGACCCAAGACACACATCTGCAGCCCACGCACATCTTTTAATATGGTTCACATTGCCGTTTATTTTTCATATGCCAACATTGCCCCCTTTTGTGTATTTAAATTACATGGTAAATGTTTTAAATATATTTGAGTCTGTATGCAATATATTTGAAAAAAAAATACATTTATGGATTACAGACTAAAATATATTTAAAATATAAATATATTTCTTAACGTTTGTTTGAAATCACAAGGTACACTCGAGCCTGAGGCTGAAAACGGTGACAATCTGTAACATCTTATCTGTGAAGTTCTCTCTTCAGTGCTATATGTCACTACAGTCAATCCAGACCTTCTTGTTAATGTGTTGGTTTATTACTGATATTGAAATTGAGCATTGTGTTTTGTCTGTCACCTCGCAGTGTGCCAAACCACAGGCGCCCCACCTGCCCGAGAGAAGCCTCCGTTCCAGAGAGCGGCCGGCCGCTGCGACGGCACCAGAAAAGCCCTGCTGTGCGCCGACGATGCCTGGGTAAGTGCCACGGACAAACAGCAGAAACCGATACTGGACCGATGTCCATGTGATTCATATCTGTGAGGGGCTTCTTCCAGCATGATGCAGAACACAGATTTGAGATCTTATATGTGTATGAACATATTTATTCATTTATCTACGAATACTGTATAGTTCATGTTTGAAGCATTGAAAAATATATAATTAGCACAGTTTAGCTATTCACAGTTTTGTTACAGTCATTCAGGTCTTAAACTCCAGAATACTGTAAGAGGGTCGAAGGTCTGAGTTACTGTGCTGTTTAAACTGTGAAAAATCAGACGTTGGCAGTGGCTTTGTTCCCAGAAAGCCACAACTATAGAAATGTGCATTAAGATTAACAAGCCCAGGCGTTGGTCTTCACAAACACTCTTTAATCCACACAGGGGGACAAATGTCCTTCGGGCTGCAGAGTGAAAGGACTGATTCATGCAGCGGAGAGAAACACATTCGAGCAGCTTCATAAAATCTGTCAGAAGACTGAAGGGCAAATAAGAAATGCTGAAGCGGCCAAGTTGATGACCAAGCAGACGTACGCTGTGCTCCGAAAGAGCGTTGTGCAAAGTTATGGTGAGTAAAATGGGTCACACCAGCTGCCTGATGCACAGGACTGTTCCTGTGGAACACACACACACACACACACAAACACTCACACACTCACACACACACAAACACTCACACACACACACACACACACACACACACAAACACTCACACACGCTCACACTCACACACACAAACACTCACACACACACACACACACACACACAAACACTCACACATGCTCACACTCACACACACAAACACTCACACACACACACACACACACACACAAACACACACACGCTCACACACACAAACACTCACACACGCTCACACTCACACACACAAACACTCACACACGCTCACACACACACACACACACACACACACACACACACACATGCGCACACACACACACACAAACACTCACACACTCACACTCACACACACACACACACACACACCCACACACACACACACAAACACTCACACACTCACACACGCACACACTCACACACGCACACACACACATGCACACACACTCACACACACACACAAACACGCGCACGCATGCACACACACACACACACACACACATAACAGCAGGTCAATACATATTCACTAGACTGTCCTGCTACAGGGATTTTGTTGTTGTTGTTGTTGTTGTTGTTGTTGTTGTCAAAAGCATACACGGGTGGAAACTCAGCCAGTTGATTTGTTGTCGCTACAGTGCGGACCTGGGAGTATGTGGACTTGGCGGGGGAGCTCCAGACAAGACTGCTTGCTATGAAGATACACACGGACACCCTATCGCAGAAGATCAAAGCACTGCGGGACACGATTCAGAAACAAGTGGCGTCCGCGTACCAGACTGAGGTAACTGGGACAGAGACACCTGAGACACAGGCAGTGAATGTAGAGAGATCCTGCAAGAGGTTAAATTTGAATAATCATTGCTTTCAATGATATTAAAAAAAAAGATTTATGGAAACCGAATTGCAACTCAGTTCAGTTATCGCTCTGAAAATGTGCAATATTGCAGAGACTTTGCCGACATTCCCCCAGCAATTCAAATTGATTTCCTTTCATACGTTTCTTCTGATAACTTTGTGTGTTTTTTAACTGATTATGTCCTCTATTGAGGATGGGGTTTTACTTTTGAGTTTAGTTTTAATTCTGTGTGTGTTGTAATAGCAACCAATTGTACTCTGGGTGAAGAACACCTTCATGGTTTGGCCAACATCTATCCATACATTTGTACAAGTCAAAGTCAAGAAAGCATCTCATGATGATCCGTTCTTCTGCAGACGAAGGCATGTGCTTTGCCTTTTTCATCAGCATTGATAAGTATCCCATTCCTGGGAAAGCAGTTTGCTTTAGATAATGTGGGGATTAGTTTATCCAAAAAGAGAGATTATGCACCCAAAATCCAGCCTGGAGCAGAAGGATATCTCCCTGGCAGATAGACATGGAAGGGTTTAAAAGTTCAGGGTTTAAACATCCCTTCCCTCAGACTAGCCATTTATTTGTTTTCCTATAGGTGGACATTGACATGAAGATCCGGGCGTGCAGGGGCTCGTGTGAGCAGGCCGTTGCCTACAGAGTGGACGTGGAGAGCTACAGAAGAGCAAGAGGACAGCTGACCCAAGTGGAGCAATCCCTCAAGCCGGGAGCAACGCCTGCTGCCTCCCCCCCAGTCCTCACAATGAAGACAGCTGCTGGGGGTGTCCCACAGCACTTCTACAGATTCCTCCCGATCCCAAGACCCGAGCTCGGGACGCTTTTCGAGGATGTGGAGAGACAGCAGCTGGTGTTGGAAAAGCACATCCCTCAGCGCAGGCAAGGCAGGGCAGCCCAGTTTCCCAGCAGACCCGGTCAACGAGTGTGATGTGCATAACTGCCCCAGCTCGGCTCGGCAGCTACTCCCACACACTCTCAACCTCTGCCAAACGTTCCAGTGTCATCAGGTCACTGGATGAGAGTTAAAACTGCTTCTGCTAAACTGCTGAAATCCTGACTGCTACAAACCCTGTTCAGAAAGAGGCAGTTCAGTGATGGTGGCCAAGTGACCGTGGTTGCCCCCCCACCTCTGTTTCCCAGCACACTCCTGCACACCAACAGTCCAGCGTCATTGATCACCAACCACACCCCCGCTTACTCTGATAGTGAGCTATCGATATGTTGCCAAACAGACTGGTTTCCTCACATCCTTAAGTTATTCATTCATGTATTCTGATATGCACATATTTCATCCACAACACGAGAATGTAAGACTATGTTGTGTCCCAGTCTTTTGGAGTTTTCTGTATTTTTCTGTCATTCTTTCTGTACCGCTTTGCATTTTTGCCACTTCAATAAAGAGTTTACATTGCAGAACATTGCAGCATAAGCTCACATTGCATCATTAAACAATATTGCCTGCAGCTCACAATAAAATCGTATTTCACTAGATCTCGTATTGATATAATACAACTACTTGTTGTGTAATTTCACTACTTCCCATCGCATTTCAGATGATGTTAAGTTCTCTAATTTATTGTCATCCGTGTATTTCTCCCGAGTTGTCTCAACATGTCGTTTCAGTTCAGCATATCATCTTGCTCTTACTTTAAGAGCCCAGTCTCTCTGTCTGGCTCTGCAGTGCAATCCAAGTTCAGAGGTCAGAGTATGATTGAGTTGTGAGGTTATTTGTTAGCTATGAATTGTCATATTTAAGGTTCACTTCACTTATATCTGTTAATTAATTTCAAAATATGTCTTAATAGATTGAACACCTATATGTGTATAGGTTTCTTTGTGAATTGCTGCTGTACATTTTACCCTCTAAAGTGTATCAACAGTTGCTTGTGCTGTTTGAATCAGCGGTCGGCCACTTGACTACCTCAGCATCACAGAATGATTTCATTTCCTTTTCAAACATGAACTCTGTATACTCCAAGTGATTGAATGAAATTATAAATGAAAAGGAAACAAATCTAATTAGCAGTATTTGAATTAGACTATTTGCATATTGACACTATTTAACATGAGGCACATGTCAAGAGCTTTAATGATAACACTTGCCCAGATCCAGAAGCTGTTGTGGTAGCACCATGAAGACAGAGGTATTCAGCGCTATCGTGCAGTTCCTATCCCTAGGGAGACACGTGGCACCTTATGCCTCGGTTCCACTGGCTTAAGCGTCGTGTCGTGCCATGCCGTGCCGGACGTGTCCATCCTCAGATGCGTCCCAGAGCTTTTTTTTGCAAAACCAGGCCGCTGTGAGGTCCGTCCCTCTGATGGGAGGAGCAGCGACTGTGGGTTTGGTTTGTGTTTCATTTTAAAAACAGAGAACAACACTACGAGCGATACAGCCTGACGTGGAGAGGACTTTTGTGTCTGTTTTATTATTTGTGCTTTACATGATTGTAAACAGCGTAATACACACACGTTTCTGTTCAGAGATATTAGGAAGAGCTAAACGTGTAGAGACAACATTATATTCAGACAAGCATGTTCACATGAGAATACGGTTCCATGTGCAACAATAATAATAAATATCAAAATATGTATTGTTATTATTATCGTCATTTGTGCTAGTATATATGTCTTTTAAACGGCACAGCGTGACTCCCTTAATTTATTACTCTTACTACAGATTTGTAACTGCAAACGATACTTTTTGCAGAATTATTTATAATTTACTTAACAGACGTCTTTAACCAGGGCAAGTTACAGTTGAAACAAAATACACACGTTTCATGATTAATCATCCAGCTACAATATAGCAGGTTTAATTGAACTAAAGTGCACGCGTCTCAGTCATGGCGTTTATGGATGCATTTATTTTACCAGTCCTTAATGTTTTAGAGGGAACCCCACATCTGCTGTATTAATGTATTCATTAATTTAACTTGTAAATGGACACGTTAACTAAATCATGTTCGCCTTCACACTGACTGTCTGTGCGGATTGTCCTGCACACCATTCACACAACACAGCCTGAAACACCGGCCAGTTATTTATAAAATATTAAGAATATCGGCTGCTACCGCTCTGATTATTATCCTTCAGTTTATTTTAACTAGTCACGGCACTGCACCGGTCCTGTGAAATCCAAGTTTTGAATGCACTCGGATATTAACTGTAAGCAGTCATTGTCTCTGTATGTGGATTTCACTCCATGCTGCTAATAAACTTGTAATTTCTTCGTGATCGCACACGGCACTTGAGATTATATCTTCCGATACAATGTATCTGATCTCCTCCCTGTGTCTCAAGTCAAGTACACACCTCCAATTCTGAAAGAAAATCATGTCCTCAGTGGGGACGGACGCTTACGGACACGTCTAGACGCTTAGCCAGTGGAAACACCCGTTTAAGCGTCCGGGCATTAGACCAGATGTTTCAATAAAGTGTTTCAAGTGCTTCAGTGAGAGCGGAGGGCCTACAGCGCGTCTCCTGCCTCCCCTCCGCTGGGCCGGGCTGTTGAACCCGCCACAAAGACGCCTCACACAGACACAGGTTCTGACCCTTTATTAACCACAGCAGACCGCGGAGTTCATGCACAGCTCTCTCCCTCCGCACACAATTGCATGGAAACATGTCATTTTTATTACAGTTGTTCAGGTGACAAAGGATTTTCTGTTCTTTTTTCTTCTTTACAATATTGTTCACCGGATTGTGCACACCATCTCTGCCGATCCCGGGCGCTGCCTGTTGCCTCAGTCGCCGGCTCAGCGCTTCGAGGCGAAGTAGGGCCTGATTTTCATGCTGATCTCTTTCAGGGAGTA
Organism: Amia ocellicauda; assembly: GCF_036373705.1. Classification (NCBI taxonomy): domain Eukaryota; kingdom Metazoa; phylum Chordata; class Actinopteri; order Amiiformes; family Amiidae; genus Amia; species Amia ocellicauda. Next base: position 310,614 of record NC_089861.1, read on the forward strand.
CCAAGAGCCCTTCCAGTTCATCCACACGATGCCGTCATCCGTGCCGTGCTTGGTCATGTCCCTGCTGTACTGCCCTCCCCAGTAGTAGCGCCCGTTGGGGTTGGAGGAGTGGCAGCGGTTGTACCACCAGCCCCCGCCATCCTCTTTGGAGCACTGCTTCACTGGGTCTCCGGGGGACCTGGGCGGGCCGGGGGACAGACACAGAGAGGGGGATTGTTAGGGGTTGTGGATCGGAAACTCCTTCTTATTTGTGTGACTATATAAAGCTAGACAAATCTACAAGAAAGTTCTAATGATGTTCTACTGTTCTACCAGGTATCATATTCAAATAAACCAGAGCATAAAATCAACTCAATTTTGGCATTTTTGTAAAGCATCGCCTCCATTGAGTGATATCTGCGGGCAGTGCCGTGTAGCAGACATTAAGAGGGCAGGGTCTCTAACTTAAGATCACTTGGAGGAGTGAAAACAGATCAATGTGTGGAGAATTTGGTGAAACCACCCATGAGGAGGTAAAGGACGCTGGCAAATGTTTTCATGGTCACAGATAAATAAATAAATAAATAAATGTGAAAATGTGAAAAGTTTTGAGGGTCAGGTGACTTCATGTTTGAGTTTGTGTTTGTTTTGGTCTTGGTGTTGCTGTGGGGTGCTGCGTCTTACCATCTGTCATTGTCGCGGTCGTAGGTGCTGAACATCATGCCGTTGTGGATGGTCATGGTCCTGTTGTCACCGAACAGCTGAGGTGCCCCTTCCATCAGAGAGTTGCCAGCCGTGCCCTGATACCGGGCAACCGCCAGCATGTAGTTGGATGCCTCATTCTGCACCGTGAACTGCTGGTATTGAGCCAACACTTTGTTGCCGTCCCAGTCCGTCATCTCAACCAGGAGCTCCGTGGGGCCCATTTTGGTCAACTGGCTGATCTGGTCATTTCCAAGCCAATACTCCCCTAAACGGGAAAATGCAACGTGATCATTAGCAATAACACTCTCACACAGACTCACACTCACACATATATATTCACAGATTGTATAATTTAACATTTCAGCCACTTTTTAAAATAATGATAACAAACACATCCAGAACATGTTTCATTGCGCCTGGGTCTCCCGTTAGACACAAAAGGGGCAGCATCTCCTCCTTCCCTCCCAAATCTCTCCTCACCTGGCGTTTCACAGAAGCCCTTGCCGACATCGAAAGCAATATTTCCAAATCCAGTCTTGTAGTCGTCCCACCGGCGGCCGAAGTCCACACTTCCGTCCTGCCTCTTCTGAATCAATGTCCAGCCTGAAGGAATAAAACACAGTAAATGACAGGCAAGGGGCCTAAGGAACGGAGCCGCCTGCTTTGTGTGACTCAGATAACCACACGGGGAGACCCAGCCCACCTCCTTGCTGGGTGGTCATGTCACAGTACACTTTGAACGGCCGGAAGAAGGAGTCCGAAGGTTGGACCAAGTACATCTCGGACCTCACGCCTCCCTTCCTGAAGATGTCTTCACACTCTGCAACACAGAGAGGACATGGACAGGTGAGAAACACAGGCAGGCTATATATCAATCCCCCCCAACCCCTCATCTCTTCACACGTCAGACGAAGATAATCTCATCTACAGCTTTGTGTAGGACATACAGGAAGACGATGTTAAAGTCTTAAATATATTTATCAGAGAAGCACTGACCCATAATACAATGCACTCTGTATATTTCTCCAGTCATCTGATTTCTAAAGCCTCATTCTGGATCACTTCAAAGAAACACTGAAAACTGAAAACAAACATAAGTAACGGACGTGGCTCAGACCTTTCCCGGAGACCACGGGAATGCTGCAGGACACCGTGCACGGCTTCTTGCACTTCTCGTTCTGCGAGGTGATGGCCGTCTCCAGCTTCTGGATCTTGCTGCGCAGGTTGTCCAGGACCCCGCGCAGGTGGCGGATGGAGGAGGGGAAGGTGGTGTCGATGGACTGCTTGATGTAGATGTGGTGCTGCTCCAGGTCAGAGGTGTACTCGTTCACCAGGTTCCCGTTGTCTGACCACCACAAGGCACGCATGAGAGAGAGAGGGAGAGGGAGAGACAGAGCTTAATTATTTGTCCCATTACAACATTTAGATTGAGATAGAGACAGATAGATAGATGTCTCACCTTGGGTCTGTCGCTGTCTCTCTCGGAGCTCATTGGAGAGACCTTCCACGTACTTGTAGATAATAGAAGAAGACTGAGACAGGCCCAGGATATCATTCTTCAGCTGAGCGACGGTTGGTCTCACATTTCGTTCTTGCTTCAGGAGAGCAGACTTCAGCTCACAGCCATTTGGACACAACGCGCCCTGGAGAAGAAGAGAGAAACTGTAGTCAAGCTCAGCAGTGCTACACACAGTGAGAAGACGATACAACAACATGAGATGGTACTCTGATATACTGTAGTAAACCATAGAACTGTGTGCACTGGATACTTCTCATGAGGGTTAAAACAGGAAGCTTTAATTAAAACCCCTGTACACAAGATGTCTATATGAACAGGCCGCAGTAAGTGAAGTTAGCGTTGATATCTCACCAGCTCTTCGGACGGGTGGGTGCAGCCTCCCTCGTCAGGCTGCACCTCGGGCTCCTTGCGCAGGGCGCTGCGGGCGGGGGGGATGGTGGGCCGCGCCCGGTACACGCTGCCGCTGATGGGGGGTGGCGCGGGCTGGGACACCATTACCCTCTCGGAGCCCTGGACTAGAGGCCGGTGTCCCCTGGCATCCACATGGGGCTGAGGGAGAAACGCGGGCCGGGTGGTCAGCGTGTGACACAAGCAGGACAGGGAACATGAGACCCAGCTCCACCGGCTTACTGCCGTTAAATCAAATTCGCATGAACCGGTGGCAAAAGAGTGACACAGAAGAGTAATTTCTAAAAAGGAAAAAACTAATTCAAGCCACTTAATTAGGCTATTTTCAGGTGGTTGTATAAAATGTAACTGTTTGCCCCTTTTCTGTGGCCTTAAAATAAACATACATTAAGTGAATATGTTTCAGAAATCAGCATTAAGAAAACGTAACCGTTGTACGGCTTATCTCGCCCCTATTGAAACATCCTTGTGTGAATGAACTGATGTGAGACATTTATGTCCTTACATTCCCATTTATAAATATTTTTTATTTAACATGAACTAATTGTCCACTGTACCAACTTCAATCTTATTTTCTTTATGCTTTTATTTATGTATTTATTTGCTTATTAATCATTAAAAAAGAGAACACTTTAACACTTAGGACCATGGAGCCAAAACCCCATTTCAGCTGCGTTAAAATGTCAGTTCTGGATCTGTTTCCTACCTTCAGTGCCACAATAATCTGTGGGAAAAAAGAAAATGGAAAAACTAATCAAACTGGAGCAATTCACCCAAAGTAAATCACCAATTCACCACAGATATAATAAATACATACACTTTTGATATTAATAATAATAATAATAATAATAATAATAATAATAATAATCACAGTGTCATTCAACTTTGAATTAATCAGTAATAATAATAATTACTAAATAATACTAATAATTATAATTATTATTATTACTGTAATGATTACAATCATTATTATTACTGTAATGATTATGATTATTAAGAGAGTCGTTTGCCTTCTGCAACGTAGAGAAGAAAGAAAAGAAAGAGAAGAAAGAGAAGAGAAGAGAGGAGAGAGAAGAGAAGAGAGAAGAGGAGAGGAGAGAGAAGAGAGAAGACAGAAGAGAGGAGAGGAGAGAAAAGAGAGAAGACAGAAGACAGAAGAGAGAAGAGAGGGAAAACGCACCTCCTCATCCTCATCGTAATCCGAGGCGCCCCTCACTGCGGACACGCTCAGGACCAGCAGCAGCAGCAGCTTCATCTTGCTGGCGCTCATCCTCACCAGCTCTCTTGTGTTCAATGCAGCTTCCCCCAGGACACTGTGGCCCTTATATGTGGCCCCCTCTGGGGCTGCACTCTGCGTTAATGGTTAACTTGAGCTGGACAACGGCCACTGGACAAAATGTGCACAAACAGTGTGGTCAGTGTGTTCATCCTTTATTTGCACATTGGTACACAACGGAAGATAAAATGTCCTCTGCTGTAATGTATCACTGTGTTATTCATGGACATGTTTTATTAGACTGTTATTATGAAAAGCATTGCAATGTTTTATAATGGGCATGGGGTGTGATTTAGAGCTCAAAACTGGTAATTTGGCCAATGGACAACCAAACCCCACAGACCGTTAAACCGAGAGGTCACTCTATTACTGTCCAAGTCATGTACCTGTATAATTAGACTGTTGTTATTACTGATTTGATTGTTTTAATTATGAAAATGATTAGATTTATAATTATCATTACTGGACTGTCAGTAAGTGGCTGGTTTGGACTCCCAGTCCATTGACCCGAGTGGCGCTGTCCTGTTAATCAGTGACAGACGCCATAGCTGCTGCTTCAGTTTGCCAGCTGCACACATTTCACCTGGTTTGAATGTTTGTTTGCTTGTTGATTGAAAAGTTTCCTTTGATTCAATTTTAATTCAATTTCAATTACATCCTGGATAATTCAATGCAGCATCTGTGGACCTCATATACATATATTATATTATATACACCATATACACAACAGATCTACTGGAACTGGAAATGGGCTTCAAAGGTGTAGTGGATATGCGTGTAATACATTTAAAACATCCAAAGGTTTATTACAATAATAAGAAGAAATAACAAAAAAGAAAGATAAAACTTAACAGCCTTTAAATGGTCAATGTTCCTTCCAACAAAAGGTGAAATGATGTACTTTGCTTCATCAAATATTGCTTCAAACACCCCCACATAGACACACTATTCCCAATCATGTCAAGGAAAGACACAAGTCAAACAAGCACAGTGTCCTGTTTGTGTAAACTCCATGTTTGGATAATTCTCAAAATGGCTTGACCATTTATTTATTTATTTATTTATTTATTTATTTATTTATTTATTTATTGTTCTTCACTCAACAATGTGGTCTTAATACTATAACAGAAAGGTCTTATTTGTCTGTTAAAACTCAGATAATGTCAAGACCACATGCCCACATTCTGCAAGGATTGTTTTTCTCTCACAAATGCAACAAACTCACTTTCCGAAAACATTATTTCACTGTTATATCCGGTGTTTGAAAACACACTTGTTCCCTGCATATGACACAGAACTGAAAGGCTCATTTTGTTTTAACTGCCTTAATTTAAGTTAATCTGGTCTGTAGTTTACCTTAATTAAAGTCAATTCAGTACAGACCACCCAACTCAGATATTCAGCAAGATGCTGCATTGTACAATTATTATTATTATTTTTATTTCTTGGCAGAAACCCTTATCCAGGGTGACTTACAACATAAGTGCAAACAAAGTGCAAAAATACAGAGGAGTACAAGACATCAATCAGGACTGCATGTAGCAAGGATGTGGCTGTTATAGTCTGGGAAAGCCCGGTTGGGACTACAGAAGCAGAAATAGAAATGGTTGAGATGGTGAATGACTGCTTTCTAACTCAGGGAACCAACCAGGGAGAGAGCATGTATTGACTTGATCTTCTCAAATGACCAAGATAGAGTCAGGGGGACAGTAGTTAGGGAACCAATGGCAAACTGTGATCACAATATGGTTAGCTTTGAGGCATTCTTTCAAAAAACAAGGACCAAGTCTAAAACAATGGTCTACAATTTTAGAAAAGCAAACCTTGAAGGTATGAGGCGGCACTTAGAAGATGGAAAATGGATTGGTATATTTTAAGAATATACTACTTGAGGCTCAGGAGAAAAATGTACCAAAACTTGAGGACCAACAAACACTGGCCAAAATGGTTTAATAGAGGTATGCAAAAAATTATCAAGAGGAAGAAAATGTTGTATAGCGCATACAAAAGGGATGGAGATGAAACAAAATACATAGAATATGTTGAGCTGCAAAGAGATCTTAAGAAATGGATCAGGAAAGCAAAGAGGGAAATAGAAAGAAAGAGCTTTTTTCAATATTACAACAGCAAGAGGTCAATAAAGGAGGAAGTGAAACAGATAAAGGGCAAAATTTAAGTATCTTGGAAAACAAACAAGATGTGGCAAAAGATGTCACAAAAGAAAAACAGATGACATGCCACAGGTTAACAATCAGTCCAGTCAAACCCTAAGAGAGATCAGGATAAATGTGGAGGAGGTACTAAAGGGACTAGCAGAATTAAAAACCAACAAATCACCTGGGCCAGATGGGATATTTCCAACAGTATTTAAAGAAATAAGGGAAATTATTTAAAGCCCGCTAACTCAAATATACCAATTGACACTTAGAACAGGGGATGTGCCAACTGACTGGAAGACAGCAAATGTCATACCAATCCACAAGAAAGAGGACAAAACTGAGCCAGGAAATTACAGACCAATCAGTCTCACCTGCATCACCTGTGAAATGTTGGAACAAATGATTAGACAGAAAATAGAGGAGCATCTTAATGAAAACCATATTCTTGGAGATAGTCAACATGGGTTTAGACGAGGCAGATCATGTCTTACTAATTTAAGATTGCAGCTGTAGATCATGTGAAGCATATGATATGATATACTTAGATTTCCAAAAAGCTTTTGATAAGGTTCCACACCAAAGACTGATCCTCAAACTGGAAGCTGTAGGCATTCAGGGTAATGTAAGTAGATGGATTATGAACTGGTTGATGTCTAGGAAACAGAGGGTGTCCATTAGAGGAGTCACTTCTAACTGGAGTGAGGTTGTTAGTGGAGTTCCACAGGGATCAGTACTAGGGCCTTTGCTTTTTCTAATCTATATTAATGATCTGGACTCTGGGATATACAGCAAACTTGTCAAATTTGCAGATGATACTAAAATAGGTGGCTCAGCAGATACAATCTTGGCAGCACAGGCTATTCAAAGGAATTTAGATAATATTCAGTTGTGGGCGACACCTGGCAGATGAAATTCAATGTGGACAAGTACAAGGTATTACATGCAGGTAACAAAAATGTCCACTATAATTACACTATGGGAGGAATAGAACTAGATGAAGTAACGCATGAGAAAGATAGGATATATTGTCAAAAGTGTAGAACTGAGAACAAGGGCAGTAATGGCATCGACCACATCAAACCAGAGGAGCTTTTCCAGATCAGCAGGGACACACGCACCCGGGGACACAAATGGAAATTGGGCTTCAAGTCATTCAAGACAGAAAACAGGAGACACTTCTTCACACAGAGAGGCGTCACAATCTGAACAAACTTCCCAGCGATGAGGCTGAAGAGACAATTTGGGAACATTCAAAAACAGACTGGATAGGATCCTTGGATCACTCAGTTATTAATGTACACCAAATGAGCACGATGGGGTGAATGGCCTCCTCTCCATTGGACACTTTCTCATGTTCTTATGTTCTTAATTGAATGCAGAAAATGTACACTTATTATTATTAATATTAGTAGTAGTAGTAGTGTTATTTGAACAGAAGAGCAGTTCATGTTTACTGTTGTTTCTTTGGCATTGTGCTGAGTATCTTGGAATTGGACAATTGAAGATTGTTACAATATGCTGCCTTTAGATAAACCAACATAAAAAGTATTATTAATAGGTTCTTGGAGACAGATTGAGTTGACTAAAACTGAATTGGGGAACCTGACCTCTAATGTGAAATCTGGTGGTCAATCTCTCATCAGACATGTTACTAACGTGTTATTTTATCATTTGGGAAGGTATCCTTTCTCTCCTTGTCTGATGCTGAGAGATTGGTCCATGCTTTAATTTAATCTAGATTACACTATTTCAATGCGTTGTTTTCCAGGATCACGAACCATGCCTCTTCACACCTGCAGATACAGGGCTTTAACAGGATCAGATAGACAGGCCCATCACTCCTGCGTTGGCTTCTCTGCACTGGCTCCCAGTGGCTTTAGGATCGATTCTTCTGCTAAAGTATAAAGCACTGACTGGAAAGGCTCCTGACGATTTAAGTGAGGCGTTAACTCCGAAGCTGAGGTCATGTGACAGGTCATGTGACAGGGGCCTGCTTTGTGTCCCCAGATTGAGGCACAGAAGAAGAGAACATGGTGCAGCACACAAGGTCTGATGTAAAAAGTCAAGAAAACAAATGATGTTTAAACCAGGAATGGGCTGTGAGAACACTGCAGGACCCTACCTGTGACAGAACATCATGTCCATAATGAATTTCCTCTGTGTGTGAGGACAGGTATTTTGTTGGGATTGTGTAAGGCCTGTCCTCTGGTCATTGAACCACAGCAGGGCTCCTGCTCATTTCCTCCAGGCAAACAAGAGCTCACAGAGAACACGAACACAACCGACACACGGCGTGGCATGGTTGTTGTTTGTCTTGTTTTACTTTTTCACAGAGTGTCATTTTGACGGGGGGAGAGTAATAAGGCCTGGGCATCTCTCCTCAAGTTCAGTGTAGGGGCCCCAAACAATGTGGAAACCAATAGACTGTAATAGACTGCAAAGCATTGTGGGTTTGAATTAGAGAAGGTCTCACAAAAAACACAACGTTGATCAACCCTGTCACTAAAAGATGTCTCCAAACTCTGTGTACAACAGTTTATTGAACAAACTGAATACCCCTCCTCAGTGGTGAAGAAACACGGAATCACTCCTGTACTTTGGTCCTTCCTTAGCCTTAGGTGAAGTGCTGACCGTGCTCCTTCAGTCTGGGAACAGATCTTTAAACATGGAGCTGGGCTGGGCTTAGGGGAGCTGTGAGAGGTGATGGTTGGGACTCTGTTGAGCTCAGCTTGTAACGCTCAGTAAAGCAGATGTCTACAGGCATGAGAAGATGTATCGAGAAGAAGAAGAAGAGGTCATGACAGTGTGGTCACATGTCACAAGCTCTTCTGACATGCCCCCGTCACGCCCGCTGTCTGGTTGTCTGTCCCATTTGAGGTGGCAGGTTGCTCTTTATCTGGGTCGACCCACTTTCTACTCCTCTGTGTGCTTTCACAGCGATGCAAGTCCAAACCCAGGCTGATAAAAAGTGGGTCAGAACCCGGCATGGTGTGTTAATGTGAAAGGGGCTAAAGAGTGTGTTGACCAATGGACTCACATTAGAAAGATCCACGGATCCATGAGACTCTATGCAGGGGCCATGTATGTGATATGTATATGAATTAGACTCCAGGCAGGGTCTGTGATTTGTCCATGTTTCGTGGTGCTGTGCCTAAATTCTCTCAGTGTCTTTTGATTGTTGTTTAGCTTTTCCTCTTCGCCACTGTCTGAGACACCATGTTCAACTAATAACACCTGTTAATACCTTCGGCCTGCACAGTATGGATTATTACTTGTGCGCCGGGTCCAGACAGCCCATATTGCATGTTTGCAGAGCAGTCTCAAGCTGAAAGTTATAGAATTCATATAGATAACAGGGGTGGACTGTTCCCACTGAGAGCAGGTCACCATCATTCATGTGGCCATGTGTCACTCTGCTTCAGTGGCTCTCCAGCGCCACCTACTGGGCATCTCACTGCCCAACAACAGTCTTCCTCCCAGACACCGCGGATTGTGAGGGCTGGGTGGTACTGGTACTGCGTGGTACTGGTGCATCGGGCTGTGAAAACCTGCAGGACCCAAATACAGAGTCCATGTGCGAGAAATCAGTCAAGAGAGTCAGTGTATTAACTGTGAGATTAAAAACCCAGCTTGCAGCTTTGCCTCTCTGTACACAGCAGTGAAGGAACTGCTATATGTGTTGTACTGGCTTACTCCAACATTTACAAGGACTTGTGTTTCTTGTCGATTTTTACTGTATTATGTAGTCTAATGCTTTTGAGAAGTGTTTCTGTCACCTTGGGTGTCTATTAGGAAATAAATAGTACTACCACTATAACTACATATTATTATTATTATTATTATTATTATTATTATTATTATTATTATTATTATTATAAAACTAATTCTCCTCACTGCCTCAAAATAGTCGGTTTGTTGTGATTATGATGATGATGACGATGATGAAGATTAATACACTCTGAGGACTAATAATAAATAAGCACATAAGAACATAAGAGCATAAGAAAGTGTACAATTGAGAGGAGCCCATTCTCCCCATCGTGCTCGTTTGGTGTCCATTAATAACTAAGTGATCAAGGATCCTATCCAGTCTGTTTTTGAATGTTCCGAAATTGTCTCTTCAGCCACATCGCTGGGGAGTTTGTTCAGATTGTGACGCCTCTCTGTGTGAAGAAGTGTCTCCTGTTTTCTGTCTTGAATGACTTGAAGCCCAATTTCCATTTGTGTCCCCGGGTGTGTGTGTCCCTGCTGATCTGGAAAAGCTCCTCTGGTTTGATGTGGTCGATGCCATTACTGCCCTTGTTCTCAATTCTACACTATTGACAATATATCCTAACATTCTGTTTGCCTTTTTTATTGCTTCCCCACATTGTTTGGATGGAGAAAGTGAGGAGTCCACATAGACTCCTAGGTCTTTCTCATGCGTTACTTCATCTAGTTCTATTCCTCCCACAGTGTAATTATAGTGGACATTTTTGTTACCTGCATGTATTACCTTGCACTTGTCCACATTGAATTTCATCCGCCAGGTGTCGGCCCACAACTGAATATTATCTAAGTCCCTTTGAATAGCCTGTGCTGCTGAGATTGTATCTGCTGAGCCACCTATTTTAGTATCATCTGCAAATTTGACATGTTTGCTGTATATCCCAGAGTCCAGATCATTAATATAGATTAGAAAAAGCACAGGCCCTAATACTGATCCCTGTGGAACTCCACTAACAACCTCAATCCAGTTAGAAGTGACTCCTCTAATCGACACCCTCTGTTTCCTAGACATCAACCAGTTCATAATCCATCTTCTTACATTACCCTGAATGCCTACAGCTTCCAATCTGAGGATCAGTTTTTGGTGTGGAACCTTATCAAAAGCTTTTTGAAAATCTAAGTATATCTTATCATATGCTTCACATGATCTACAGCTGCAGTTGCATGTTCAAAAAATTCTAATAAATTAGTAAGACATGATCTGCCACGTCTAAACCCATGTTGACTATCTCCAAGAATATGGGTTTCATTGAGATGCTCCTCTATTTTCTGTCTAATCATTTTTTCCAACATTTTACAGGTGATGCAGGTGAGACTGATTGGTCTGTAATTTCCTCGCTCAGTTTTGTCCCCTTTCTTGTGGACTGATATGACATCTGCCATCTTCCACTAAATACTACAGTCTGCCATACGTACTGTATTTTTGTTACAAATTGAGCTATAGACTGTAGTAGTTTTAAAGTGTTTTTTGATAATTAAAGTGTGCTGTGCAGTCTGCTGGTGTCAAATCCAGGCTGTGCTGCTGTGCGGGATGGTTGGCTGTATAACAGCGGCCCTCTGGCCTCCGCTCTCTAGGTGGCGCTGTCACAATCGCTCTATTCAATATGAACTCAGTGCAGCGCGCCCCGGAAGCGGAAGTCAGTTGTTGTTCCGGTTCGTCTCTTCTTCCTGCCGCGGCGCTGTGCTGATCGGCTCGCTTTGCTTTGTTTGGTGCTGATAATACAGCGAGTCCACGGGGAGCAGCCGTCTACACACACGGACAGCATGGTGGAGGTAACCCGAGACAGTGTAGCTGTGTATTGTGTCTTTCTAAAGCATCCGCCGTGTGTGTCGTGAGCCGAGCTGCGCAGTCAGGCCGGGGCGGCATCACGTTTATATCCGTCCGTGTGCTTTGTGTCTGTACAGTGAGAGTCCTGCTCATGGGCTCGTAATACCTCACCGACTGTCCTCTCTGAACACAGACCTCTATCAGTAACATTAGTATTTATTTATTGGCAGACGCGCTTATCCAGGGCGACTTACAGGATACGAGTGCAATAATACAAATCAGATAATACAAATAATACAGTTACAGGTTGAAGTGTACCGACGTGCAGGTGAAATATTCAGACAATATAGATTACGAGGCATCCGCGCAGCTGCACATGGTACACAGCACTGGCGGTGTGAGAGAGCAGTTTAATGAGTGATACACAGAGCTCAGAAAGCTGCTCAAGTCATTCAGTCTGAACGGATGTGATCGCCCATGTGTAGCAGAGCCAGCGGACAGTGTTTACATCCGGGGTTCCCAGCCCCTACCCCGCTGCTTTGTGTACCAGCCGAGCTCTCATGCTTCATTAAACCGCTTTTAAACAAGGGATTTTAAGTATACATTTCTATAAGGAACTTAACTTATGAAAGAACCAACTTTTTGGTTCAAATGTAAGCAAATGACTTAAATTAAGGGTAATTAACTAAGTAATTGAAAGTTCGTCCAATCTGACCTCTGTCTCTGCTGTGTTCAGTGCCAGGAGGTCTCTGTGTATGAGCTGATCTCTCTCTCTCTCTCTCTCTCTCTCTCTCTCTCTCTCTCTCTGTGTCAGGAGGTGCAGAAGCACTCTGTGCACACACTGGTGTTCAGGTCTCTCAAGAGGACTCACGACATGTTTGTGGGGGATCACGCGAAACCAGTCTCTCTGGACGAAGAAAGGTAAGCGCTGTTTACTTCCAACATCGTGTCTTTCTTTTTCAGCTGCTGGTTAGGGCCGACACTGAGCAGTCCAGTGTTAGACATCCCCAGTATTGTTGGCATCTGTGCTCATGTGCCCAGCGTCTGTTACTGTGCTTCACAGGAAAGAGACGAGACCAGTGGTGTTTAAAAGCACTACGATCTTTCTTGGTTAGCATGGCAGAGCAAGCTGCTTTGATTCACCCCTAAAAGGAGAGGTTTTATTTCACTGCAAACTTGGGTTTGGATATTCACTCGTATTCTAGTTTAAACGTGCGAAACCCCCTGCTGTTTGCATGTGCAAGTCGAATGACTGTGTAGGAGGTTCTGAACAGCGCTGTTAATGCCTGCCTCCTGTCCCGGCAGTCACAAGCTGAAGATGGCTCTGAAGCTACGCGCGGAGTACAGCCCCGTGCTGCACATGCCCGTCCTCAAGGAGGGCAAAGACAAGGGCCACCAGGCCTCGGACCCCTACGGCCAGCACAGCTTCTCCGTCGACCCGGGTGAGTCTTTCGGCAGTGAGGCGCCGCTCACGTAGCGTTGTGATCCACCTCCGGGATTCAGTTAAAGCCTGGATTAATTGGTAATGGGTTTAAGGAACTCATCAGGGTACCTGTGGGGTTTTTACTGTAGCAGTCTGGGTGCAGCAGAGTCTCATCTGGGATTGAAGCCCCTCTGGTTACAATCCATGAGTCTCGACCCCTGACCCCAGCTTCACACTAACAAAACAATAACTTATACCTTATACAATAACAATAACTTGCGGTTATAAAGCACAATGAACACAAGAACAATATGACATACACAAGATACACTAAGACAGATGCATTCGGGCGTCCAAACTGTTCAGTATCAGTTCAGTGTGCTATGGCACATCTCTCTGTAGGGGCGCATGCACAGCAGTGTGCTGCAGAACCATTGCTGCAGGTCCGTTTGTGCAGCGCTGCTCCTGTGCCAGAGCAGACAGTGCAGGGTGTTGTGCTGAACCCGGCATGTCTTGTGTTTTCAGGTCACGATGCAGAGTACGTCATCACTGGGACTCACCCGTACCCCTCCGGCCCAGGTACCCCCCGTGCCGGCACTCCCTTCACTCTGCCTTGACATCCCTGTGTTCAGGCTCGTAGAGGAGTCAGTTTCATTACTTTCTGTGCAGCTTTAGATTGGCTGTCTGGTTTCTTTGGGGGGGGGGGGGGGGGGGGGGCATGTGTGCAGTTTATGAAACGGTGACTTTGCTGTGGTCTGATGGGGCTCGGTGCGGGTTCAGTGAGGCGATGGAGCGATTGCACAGGGCTCGTGTTGTGTGTATATTCAGTGTGTTTGTTTCCCCCCCTCAGGCCTTGCCCTCACTGCTGATACCCAGGTCCAGAAGATGCCCAGCGATGCTGGTGTTCAGTCCTTGGCCATGGCACTGCCGCCATCTCAATCAAGGTACTTGTCGCCAAATTAGCACGATGGGTCAAATGGCCTCCTCTCATTTGTAAACTTTCTTATGTACTGCGGCCTCTTCTGTGTCAAGCCCCTGACTGGCCTGCGGCTCTCGAAGCGCACTCTTGTACACGAGTAATTGTCGGCCCGCAATGCTGCTAAAACAACCCCTGGCTGCTGTTGCTGCGCAGGGATTTGTGATTTCTACGTCTGGGTTTTGATCGGGCCTTATGCTTAATTGAGCTAAACCTGCCGATGCAGACAGTGGCGGTCGCATGTGCGATGCTTCGCACTTCCGCCCCCTCTCATCTGACACGGCCCTGTTTCGATCCGCAGGCTGGAGGCCGGCCGCACGGCAGCCGGTGTGGCCGATATCCACCGACACGCCGGCTCTGCAGAGAGGTCCCAGGCCCCCGGACACACCCTGGTGAGTCGGTCAATTGAGCGGTACGCTGCTGTGTGTGTGTCTCATCAAACCGGCGACCCCGGTCTGCACCGCCCTGTATGTGAGCACCCCGGCCGTGTGATGTGTGTGTAATGTGTGCTCTGCTCTTCCAGTCGCTCATGGAGGCGGGAGGGATGAAGAACTCTCTGGTGGCCAGGAAGGCCCCCACCATGCCCAAGCCACAGTGGCACCCGCCATGGAAGCTGTACCGGGTGAGGACACATCACCGCCTGCGCTCCGTTCCATTGTCCACCAGAAATGTGTCCTGGGTCTTGGGGATTGTTGAATAATGTCAATACGATGTCCTGTGTGTTTGTCCTGCAGGTGATCAGCGGACACCTGGGCTGGGTGCGGTCCATCGCGGTGGAGCCGGGGAACGAGTGGTTTGTCACCGGCTCGGCTGACAGGACTATAAAGGTTTGTTCTTGTCCGTGGTGTCTGAGGCAGGCCCCCCCTAAAATCTCCTGTGACTCAGGTGAAAGAGATTGTCCCTGGACTCTGAGTGTCTGTTCTTCCAGAGACAGAACTTCCTGTTGCTCTGCTTGGTGTTTGTTTTGTAACTGGGCTAAACCCTCTGCACTATGCTGGAGGTGCCAGTCTGCCACGCCAGCTCACAGAGCGGTCCTCTGTCCAGTTGAGCTTGGGTGTCATTGTTCCACACATTGCTGTGTTGATTATTTATCTGTGATGCGTGTTGACTGGACTGGGATCGTAGAGGCTTCTCGCCTGTCTGATCTCCTGTCGCACCGTGTCCTGCGAGCCGCGCTCCTGACCCTGAGCGCTCCTCTGTCCACAGATCTGGGACCTGGCCAGCGGCAAGCTGAAGCTGTCTCTCACGGGGCACATCAGCACTGTGCGGGGTGTGGCCGTCAGCTCGCGCAGCCCCTACCTCTTCTCCTGCGGCGAGGACAAGCAGGTCAAGTGCTGGGACCTGGAGTACAACAAGGTAGCGCCCGCCGCTCGCTGGCATGTCTCGCTTTCTCGTTCATTGCATCTATTGTTTGCCTGCCACCCGTTCCTGTCGAATCCTCATTCTCCTGCCCCGCTCTCCAGGTGATCAGACACTACCACGGGCACCTGAGCGCCGTGTACGACCTGGACCTGCACCCCACCATCGACGTGCTGGTCACGTGCAGCCGAGATGCCACTGCGCGGGTGAGCAGGCCGCCGGGGGGGAGTGTCTGTGTGTGTTGGGGGGTGGTTTGTGTGTCGGGAGTCCCGCTGTCTGCAGCATCTCTTGGCTTGTCAGTCTGACGTTTTGAGCACCAGTACGTACATATCGCAGTTAAATAAGTTAAACACGATTGTGCATGATGTTTCAGTTGTGTGCTCCGCTTACTTCTCTGAAGGCGTCTTACCGTGTTTATTGCAGGTGTGGGACATCCGGACCAAGGCCAACGTGCACACGCTGTCCGGACACACGAACACGGTCGCCACTGTCAAGTGCCAATCAGCGGAGCCGCAGATCATCACGGGTACTGTGGGGGGGAATCTCGTACAGTCCCGGTATCGCCCTGGCCAGTTCCACGTGCCCTCAGTCAGGCCAGGCGGGGCCACATTGAGCTTTATGTTATTCCTGCTGTGTGTGCGCTGTCTTCTGATGACTGAACATGTAAACATATGAGCTAGTATGTATTGGGTCGTGTGGACTCCTGAAACCGCTGTCGTTCTTGTGTTACAGTAGACAGGTGCGTCTGTGGTACAGTAGTGTATGCGGTGAGGTCAGGGAATAAAATTAACACCCGCCACCCTCATGCGGGTCGATTTAGCCTGTGGTGGGTAAATCTGTCAATTTTACCAGCCACTTCGGCGGGGAGCCAACAAGGGTACGGAACTCGGATTTTAGTTTCTAATGGAATATTTTTCAGTATATTTAAAAATACGAATTAATTTGTTGACGTTGTACTGTTGATATGTTGGTTGATTTGGCAAACCGCAATGTTTTTTTTAAATATATGGCATCTGGACAGTCTTCGGTCCAGGAGGACAGATTTCATGGCGAGCAATGAAGCAGAAGCAAAGTGGTTAAGGATGTGGAAAAATTATTACTTTTACTTTTCATAGTCATAATTACTGGCTTTTTAATTACCTGGATCAAAGTGTTACAGAATTATAATATGACAAAAGGAAAGAGTAACAACAAACGCATGAATACATACACAGCCAGCTATTGCTATTTTTTCTGTATTTGCTCTAACTCGAGCGCACAGTTCTGTTTCCAAATGCAGAGTCTGAGTGTGGTTTGGAGAGGAAAGGTAAATTGTTTAGCCAAGTAGATTATATCAATTAGCTAGATAGGTACATTTTGTATTTCGCTGTTGTGACCGCAAAACATTGCCTTAACATTAGGGTCCTGGTGGCATTCTTATTGCAGCTCACATTGCTAAACTGGCAACTGAATGAAAATGTATAACAAATGAAAAAGAAAACATATTGGTCGGTCAGTTACAGCTGTAATTGCAAAATATGCCTTTATAAAACAAATAGTCACAACCTTCATAGTTAATTTGAAATTGTGACAATAAACAGCTGTGATAATGTCCGGACAATACTACAAGAGTCTGACACGAGTTGACAGGTCTGCTGTTATTATGCTATTTCCATAAATCTTCTAATGTATTTTTACATTGATATTTATGTAACAAAGTTGTGTTAGATAAGTATTAATCAGTTGCATCAATTACAATGTATTAATTAATGTTTATGATTTGTGATGGAGATGTACATGTTTTGCTGCGTAGCGGAGATTGTGCTGAAGAGAAGCGTGCGGTTTGTTCACATCGTGTCTTTGCTGACGTGCGGTATTGACCAATGGAAAGGATGTTACTGTCTGTCATCATTCCTAGAGATTATATATGTTTTACCCACCACAGACCTAGACTCTAAGGATATCTAGCCAATCCAATGAAATTCTTTTAATGACGTGCAGAAACTCAGAGAAGGGAGTAACACTGAAGAGCAATAATGTCACCATATAGCACCCCTTCTCATGTGTTAGTTTAGTGTGTTGATACAGATCCGCATTAGCTGCCATGTTATTGCATGTGTGATTGATTAATTTGTAAATTATGCTCTTGTACACTCTCTCTATTAGCAAGTGTTATAATTCAACAGAATGCAGTGTTTTGGTCAAAGACCTTATAACACTTGCAAGTAGAGACTGTGGAGCATGTTTTTCTATCCAGATCCTTTTCCCTCCTACACATCCATCTAGTCTACAGGTGTGCAACTAGCGTTTGTTATTGTGATTGATTATTTACCTGAATAAATGCCACGTTTTAACATGGTCACCACACATTTACGCACCCTCATGCACTTTTGGTGATGTTTGCCTTTGTCTGGTAAAAATACCAAGTAGCTGCTAAGTTTTTTCCCTCTACCAGAAACAGTGGCTAGTGGCTGAAAGTTAATTTTATCTCCCGGGTGAGGTGTTGTTTAAATGGGTGTCTGTGGTACAGTAGTGTGTGCGGTGAGATGTGTGTTTAAATGGCGTGTCGGTGACGGGATGTGTGTGTTGTGTTTCCAGGCAGTCACGACACCACGATCCGACTGTGGGATCTGGTGGCAGGGAAGACTCGCGCCACGCTGACCAACCACAAGAAGTCTGTCCGAGCGGTCGTCCTGCATCCCCGACAGTGAGTCCCGGACCGCGTGGGGCGCTCCAGACACCGCCTGGATGCGTCCACCGCTACACCCCACGTGTTCATTTCACCCTCCGAGTGTCGCGCCATCCGCAGCGCCCAGCCTCTCCATGCCGTTTCACATGCGTGTGTCTCACCCTCCCAGGTACACGTTTGCCTCCGGTTCACCCGATAACATCAAGCAGTGGAAGTTCCCGGATGGAAACTTCATCCAGAACCTGTCGGGTCACAACGCCATCATCAACACCCTGGCGGTGAACTCGGACGGGGTGCTGGTGTCCGGAGGTACGCTGGTGTCACGGCCGTCCGGGGCTTTCTAAGCTGGTTCTGGCAGTTCGTTGTTCTAAATGGTTTCGTTTCTGGTGAATACAATCCCGCCTCTCTCCCCCCGCAGCCGACAACGGCACCATCCACATGTGGGACTGGAGGACCGGCTACAACTTCCAGAGGATCCACGCGGCCGTGCAGCCCGGCTCCCTGGACAGCGAGTCGGGCATCTTCGCCTGCATGTTCGACAACTCGGAGAGCCGGCTGATCACCGCCGAGGCCGACAAGACCATCAAAGTGTACCGGGAGGACGACTCCGCGGTGAGGAGAGGGCCCGTCCGCTCGGGTTTCACTCGCTCGTCACTTTACTTACTGCTCTGGTCTGATCTGTCCTCGTGCGTCTGGTCTGTTGTGTGTTACTCTGCGCGTCTGAGAGTACGCAGTGCCCCCCCAAGACGCTGCGGCAAGAGCCAGCGGGTCCTGGACCCGGAGCAGGAAATAAATGAGGGGCGCAGGGGTCAGTCACACGTTTATTTTAATCCTTTTCTCTCTCCTGCAGAGTGAAGAGACGCACCCGGTGAACTGGAAGCCCGAGATCATTAAGCGCAAGAGATTCTAACGGCCTCGTTTGTGGAGGGAAGTCCTGCCATTGCTGGGGGGGTTGATTTGGGGGTTCGTTTCAAAATGCGACTGGCCAGGAATTCCTGTTGTACAGTTTCTACATAATAAATATTTGTATACTTTCAATGTGACTCTTCAGCTGTGGTCCTTTGTGAACCTGTGGATGGATCTGATCTTGGGCTGGAGTGCTGAAATGAAAACTACAACTACAAAAGTGCAGTTCTCATACAGAAGGATGCCTCTCCCCTGAGTGCCAGCTGCTCCGCTGCTCCAGACACTAGGTGCTGGCCTGGCAGTACGCCTGCAGTCCCACCAGCGCCCCATTCTCCATGGCCAGGAACCGGCCCGAGTGCTTGTTCTGCAGCACCACGGCCTGCTCTGCTCTGGTCCCGCTCCTCCGCCCCGCAGGCGCCGGCTTTGGTGTGAACGTAGTCTCCGATGGGGTCGTAGCCTGCGGGCCAGAGAGGGACCAAAAACTGCAGCGGTCCGAAGCCAAACTGGCTTTTCTGGGATCTCATTTCTTGCATCATTTTAAAAGTATATGTTTGGAGAATTGCATGGTCTGGATTTCAGGCGGGCATCTTAAAATGAAAACCAGCTGGCGAAGCTCGGAGGAATGCAGCTGCAGTCCTCCAGAGACGCCGGGCTTTCTGCTCGTCAGTTGTCCTCTGGTCTTAATTGCTTAATTGAAGTTATTTAGACATCATCCATTTTAGTCTCAATCAGCTGCCCCTGGTCTCGATTTGAACCCACAGAATGAGTGTCGAGAGAGTGTCTCCTGCAGTGTCCCGGCACTCCGCTCACCCAGGTACCTGTTTGTCACGTTGTGGTACCGCTTGCACTCGCTTTTAATCTCCTCCCAGAAGCTGTTGTCTCCGGGCGTGTCGTGCAGCTCCACCGAGTTTCTGGTGTCGCCGGCAGGGGGGTGCTTCTGCTCCCCTGTAACATCACACACCCACCCACACACACTGTTACTAGTGCTACACTGCTGAACACACACACACACTTATTAGTGCTATCTGACGGGGATTAAAAGGACTAATATTATAAGTACTGTCTGAAAAGATGTCTTGAGTAATTGCTGGAAGGAGGTCAGGGACTCTGCTGTTTTGACTTCGGTGGGCAGGTCTTCCTCCATTTAGGGGCCAAGGAAGAGAAGGGGCGGCTCTGGAGGAAGGAGAGTGGAGAGGAGGCAGAGTTAGTCTTCTGGCACTGGAGGAGCGCGGTGGTCTGGAGGGGATGTATGGAGAGACGAGTGTCTGAAGGTAGCTTGGTGCAGTGTGGTCAAGACAGCGGTAGGTGAGGGTCAGTGTCTTGAACTGAATGCGTGCCGGTATTGGGAGCCAGTGGAGGGAGCGGAGCAGTGGAGTAGCGTGTGTGAATCGGGGCAGAGAGACGCCAGACGAGCCGCAGAGTTCTGGATGAGCTGGAGCGGCGGGTAGTAGTTGCAGGCAGGCCGGCCAGGAGGGAGTTGCAGTATCCAGGTGGGAGAGGACCAGGGACTGGACGAGCAGCTGAGTCGAGTAGTCGGTGAGGAAGGGATGGATCCGGCTCAGGAAGAATCTGCAGGTGCGCGTCAGCGTGGTGATGTGCTGGGAGTAGGAGAGCGCAGGATCGAGGATGACTCCTAGATTTTTAGCGGATTTTTAGATTTAGCGGAAGAAGAAGGAGAGAGTGTGGTGGATTCCAAGGGGATTGAGATGGGGAGGTCAGCAGAAGGTGAGGAAGAGTGGGGGGAAAACACAAGATCCAGTTTGGAGAGGTTAAGCTTGAGTGCATCCAGGCAGAGATAGCAGACAAGCAGGAAGAGATGCGAGAGGGGATGAGAGGGTCAGAAGAGGGAAAAGACAGGAAGATCTGGGCATCATCAGCGTAGAAGTGGTAGGAGAAACCATGGGATGTGATGAGGAGCCCAGGGAGCGAGTGTAGAGAGAGAACAGGAGCGGGCCCAGGACGGAGCCTTGGGGTACACCCGTGAGGAGAGGCTGGGGGGGGTGGATGAGGAACCTCGCCATGTCACTTGGTAGGACCGGTCACTGAGGTATGAGGAGAACCAGGTGAGAGCAGTCCCAGAGATTCCAAGGTCAGCGAGACAGGATAGGAAGATGGAGTGATCGACGGTGTCAAATGCTGCGGAGAGGTCAAGGAGGATGAGGACGGAGGAGAGGGAGGCGCCCGAGCACAGCTGAGGGAGTCAGTGACAGCCAGGAGAGCCGTCTCAGTGGAGTGAGCTGTGCGGAAGCAGAGGATCAAGGAGTGAGTGTTGGGACAGAAAGTAAGAGAGCTGACGGTGGACCGCCCGCTCAAGAGTCTTTGAGAGGAAGGGGAGTAGGGAGACAGGGCGGTAGTTCTGAGGAGAGGTGGGGTCAAGGGTTGGTTTCTTGAGCCGACGACAGCGGCTTGTTTAAATGCAGAGGGGAAACGGCCAGAGAGGAGTGAGGAGTTGAGGAGGGAGGAGATGAAGGGGAGAAGATCAGGAGCGGTTGCTTGGAGGAGGTGAGAAGGGAGAGGGTCCAGGGCACACGTTGTAGGTTTGTGATGTAGGAGGAGAGTGGAAACTTCAGCATCTGAGAGAGGTGGGAATGAAGAAAAGGAAGCTTGATAGGTGGGAGGTTTGGGTGAGATAGGAGAGGAGTAACCACTGTTACTACTGCTGCACTGCTGAACACACATACACACAGCCGTATGGCCTGGTTCTGGCCTGACTGGACCTGAAGAACCCTGCCGTAATGTGATCCAGCAGAAACTGGAAGCTGGTGTGTTAAGTTGTTAGAAGTGTTGATCCCCCCCTGTCAGGAGCTCTTGTTGGAGTTGTGCTGTGTCTTCAGGCCACAGCCCGCCTAGTGTCCTCTTGTCCCCAGCAGTGCTAGTTCCTGGGGCACAGTCAGCTGTCAGGGACGGATGGTTCAATCTTGGACTCGCAGCAGAACTGTTCCCTCGCTGTTGTCTCCAGTCCCAATAGCATCAGGCCTCTCCACTCACCGTGTGTCCAGCACAAGCCCGTGTCGGGTCTAGTGGAGACGGGGCGAGGCGGCGTGCTCAGTGGACTCCCACGGGTACAGGCCCATGCCGGCGTGGCGGAACCCTCTCCCGGGCTGCTTGCGCAGGGGTCGGCGTGGCCCCTGGTCCAGCTCTTCCTTGGGGCCAGGGGCCACGGTCAGCAGGTGCCCCGCATTGAACATGGTTTCATCGCCCAGGGACTTCACGCACTGCTTGAAATGGGCATCACTTTTGTCTGCATTTGTAACGTGTACAACAGTGGAAATCAATGCCCACTTGTGCCATAACATAATAACATAATATTGCCACTGAACTGTCACACGGGTGTGAATTGAGCTGTAGAAGGAGGAGGCTGATCTGTGCCAAAATTAAGATGAACGTGATTATGAAGATGATTATGAAGAGGATCATGTGCACTGGATAGGACAATAAGTGCACTGACTACCACCCACTAGCTCTGATTGACAGAGTTCAATGTTTGGTCACATTGAAAAGAAAAAGAAAAATACAAGAGACGCTATGAAATGTGAATAGCAGAGACAAACAGGTAATAAATATATACATGTTGAAACTAATGAATGAATAAATACATGTTGAAATAAATAAACAAATAAATAGATGAATACATAAATAGAAATGCCTAAATGTCCATGTATTTGTTTAATCGTGTATTTATTTTGTCTATTTAAATTTCAGCATGGATAGTCCTCCATACTCTGAAACCGTGTAACTCCATGAAATTAAATCTATTTGTAAAAAAATATATATACCTAAAAAACATCATCCATACAACATAATTGGACCACACACTCTGGAGCCTCGCTACAGGCGCAGCGGTGCTTCTGCATTGTGACGCGGGAGAAGGGGTTCGAGTTCCCGCCGCGGCCAGACGCCCGAGTCGTTACATTATGAATACAGCCTCCCGATATCTGTATATGTATGTGTACTATAGCTCCACAATACATTGTATAAAATTGTTGCAATAAAGTAACATCTAGGACTTAATCTAACACCTCCCTTAATCTACAGATACTGTGTGAGCGAGCAGATTTGTCTCTACATTTTCCCGAATAAAATCAAACAAAACACAATATGGAAACTATTGAGTTTTAACTTCCGTTGAAACACGTCTGTCCGCCATCGCTCTGCGTCTGACTTTCGACCACTTTCTGTGGCAACATTGTAAAAGCGCACAGTCTGCATCTTCATCCTCATCATCATCACTGGTATTATTTGAGTCCAAATTATGATGTATGGATGATGTTTTTTAGGTATATATCTATTTATTTATTCATCTATTTGTTTATTTATTTCAACATTCATTTATTAATTCATTAGTTTCAACATATATGTATTTCTTGTTTGTCTCTTCTATTCACATTTCTCAGTGCGCTTCTACATCTCGTACCGTCTCTTGTATTTCTTTATTTTTCTTTTCAATGTGACCAAACATTGAACTCTGTCAATCAGAGCTTGTGGGCGGTATTCAGTGCACATAATCATCTTCATGTTCACGTTCATAATCCTCTTCATAATCATGTTAATAATCATCTTCATGTTCATGTTCATCTTCATAATTATCTTCATGTTCATAATCTTTTTTTGGCACTGATCACCCTCCATAGCCAACACGGGCAGTATATTGTAAAAAGCTCCGCGCTTCTCTTAAAGTGTGTAAAAGACTATCACCTGCAGGGGGCGCAAACGAGCTGTTTTTAACTTCACAGACGAGCTTTTCAAACTTCTTCCACTTTGAAATCTGGATGTATTATTATTATTATTATTATTATTATTATTATTATTATTATTATTATTATTATGTGGTTATTTCCATTGTTTAAAGTTGTTTGACAGCACCTGCAACAATACTAACGCACCGTGTTGTTTCTGATCAACGACATAAGGACAGGATCGTTGCAACAAAATATGAATTGATATATTGTGGAGAGGAATTGTTTAAATGAAATGACTTGGGTTCAATCAAGATCCCCGAGCATGTTGAACTCTCTCATGCAGCTCTCACCCCGGAGGACAGTTTTATCTCGTTTAAATTGATCATAAATAGGCTAAATATGCAAACATTCACTATTTATCAATCTATGTTCTGCACAGTTATTAAGACTAAGTTTCGAAATGTGATCAGATAATGTTGTTCTGCTTCTTCTTCTTCTTCTTCTTCTTCTTCTTCTTCTTCTTCTTCTTCTTCTTCTTCTTAATTTCTTAGCAGACCCCCTTGTCCATGGCTACTTACAAAATATAAGCGCAATACAAGGTATAATACATTTTACAAATTCACAGTTTACACAAGTGTATATGAGATATACAGTAAACAGTATATAAGGTCAGCTGAGTGCAGACTAGAGCTAGAGAAAAGTCACAGTTGCGAGCTGAGGGAGAGGGAGCACAGGGGACAATACGAGTGCTAGTCCTGCAAAGGCAAGAGTATGACAACCCGCTGCAAGTGCAATCTTACAGGAGAGCAAACGACTAGCTGAATGTGCGTTATAATGACATGTTCTGATTAATGTTTAATCGCGGCAGATCCCGGCGGGTTGACACAGGACTGATAATAACTATAATGACCTGTATTTCTGTACCTCGTCACCGACAGAAAGGACCCCCGTGACGCGTGGTGTAAACCGCCTGCCTTTGATCGCGCCGCCGCGTCTGTGGCACCTGCAGCAGTGATGACGTCACCAGGCTCATGTGACCCGGGGCCAGCCGGCCAGCCGCGGGACAGAGACGGCCGCCAGAGCCGAGCCGACCGCGCCGGGACAGGGACTGCGCGGAGACACTGACTGGCACTGCCCGGACGAACCGACACCAGCGGGAGCAGGACGAGGTGCAGCCCGCAGCCGCGCAGTGCGGGCAGGATGGACTCGGACAGACATCTGCCTGGGGAAGCTGCGAGCTGACGCCTGCTCTGGGAATGTGTGCAGCTCCAGAGAATGAGGTGCGCGTTTGACATCTATAACATTCTTTCCTTAATGAAGTAATTGGTTAATTGATTAAAATAAGCACAGCACAATGGAGGGCTCCGCAGTGCGCACCTCTGCGCTCGCTGCGCTGGTGCTGGCAGCCGTGCTGTGCGCTCAGTGCTCCGGCCAGGTGTACAACCTGACCCTGTCTATCGAGGAAGGGCTGCCGGCCGGCACCATCGTGGGGGACATCAGGGCC
Organism: Amia ocellicauda; assembly: GCF_036373705.1. NCBI lineage: Eukaryota > Metazoa > Chordata > Actinopteri > Amiiformes > Amiidae > Amia > Amia ocellicauda. The sequence goes on from NC_089861.1 coordinate 335,711, forward strand.
GGGCTGCCGGAGGACACCCCCCACAGCGGCTTCTTCATCTCGGAGAGCAGGGAGTCCGACGTGTTCAGAGACCTGGACATCGACGGGGACTCGGGGATCATATCCACCACGGCGCCGCTGGACCGGGAGAGCAGGGACCGCTATGAGTTCGTGGCGGCCACCCTGACGGGGGAGGTCATCAGGGTGCAGATCTGGGTGCGAGACGTGAACGACCACGCACCCGTGTTCCCCCGGGCTGCCCTGCAGCTGGACGTGTCAGAGCAGAGCCCGGCCGGGACGCGCTTCCAGCTGGAGCGGGCGCGGGATCAGGACGAGGGCGAGTTTGGGATCAGCGGGTACCGCATGGTGGGTGCGGTGAGCTGGGGGCCCTTCCAGCTGGACTACAGGAAGGGCGGCAGCGAGGTGTTCAGCCTGGACCTTGTGCTGTCCGGCCAGCTGGACAGGGAAGCGGTGGACGCCTACTCCCTGGTGATCGAGGCGTTTGATGGGGGCAGCCCTCCGAAGACAGGTCGGCTGCGGGTGGAGGTCAGCGTCTTGGACGAGAACGACAACCCGCCCGCCTTCAACCAGACGGAGTACCGGGCGCTGGTGTGGGAGAACGCCCCTCCACTCACACCCGTGTGCCAAGTCTTCGCCACAGACCGGGACCTGGGCCTCAACGGCCGGGTTGTCTATGAGATTAACCGGCGCCAGAGCGACCCCAGGGAGCTGTTCGCCATCGACGGCAGCACCGGGGTCATCAGGGTCAACAAGCCGCTGGACTACGAGACGCAGCCATTCCACGAGTTGATCGTCCGGGCCCGGGACGAGGGCGCCCAGCCGGAGTACGCCACCACCCTGGTGGTGGTGAAGGTGCGAGACGTCAATGACAACAGCCCGTCCATCAGCGTAATGTTCCTCAGCGAGTCCGCGGAGCCCGAGGTGTCTGAGGGGGCGGCCGTGGGGGACTATGTGGCCCGGATTTCGGTGTCTGACCCGGACCTGGGGGACAGTCCGGGGCTCAGAGTCTCTCTGGAAGGCGGCGAGGGACACTTCGCCCTGAAACCATCCGACAACTTCCTGTACTTCCTGTGTGTGGACGGGCCGCTGGACCGGGAGGCGGTGGACCTGTACGAGCTGAAGGTGGTGGCCGCTGACCTGGGCTCCCCACCGCTGTGGAGCGAGAGCACCTTCTTACTCAGGGTGACGGACGAGAACGACAGCCCCCCGGCCTTCACGGAGGCGCGGTACATGGTGAGCGTGCGGGAGAACATGGCGCTCGGGACGGCTCTGCTGCAGGTCCACGCCCGGGACCGGGACGAGGGAGTCAACGCCGCTGTCCACTACTCCATCGCGAGTCTGGACCGGCCTGCCCTAGTCAGCATCGACGCTGCATCGGGCCTGATCACCACAGCGGCGCGGCTGGACCACGAGGAGGTCGCCGTAATCCGTTTTGTGGTGGTGGCTGAGGATGGGGGCAGCCCTCCGCTGTCCTCGACGGCCGCGGTCACCGTCCACGTGGAAGACATCAACGACAACAAACCCGTGTTTGAGCGCCAGCTGTACAACGTGTCGATCCCAGAGCACTCGCCTGTCGGGAGCTGCTTCCTGCAGGTAAGGAAACGGGCCGCCGTGGGGGAGGCAGCTGTGGTCTCCTGTGCTGAGTTTTGTATTTGTGCTTGTTCACTACAACTACTACTACTACTAGCCTACTACTACTGCTACTACTAGCAATAATAATAACCTTACATGATGACAGTCCAGTCCTTTTTCTCTTTTGAAACTTGGAAAGCTGTTTTCAGTTGTGTTGTGTCTTTATGAGTGAAACACAAAGTTGTGTCTCTGTGGGCAGGATTAGTTGTGTCTGTGTTATTGAGGTTATAAACAGACCCGTACAGGAGCCGCTACGAGACACAACGCAGTAGGACATTAAGACAAACAACGTGAACATCTGCACCTGTAATATTGTGCACAGTTGTTTAAATGCCAGGCACTGACACAGGCAACTACACAAGGCTGTCAGGGAGGCCTAGAGCTCTCCTTGATGAGTTTAAGATTAACTGGGCTGCTGGTCATATTTGACCTGTGTGCACTTTTCAGATCGGTGTGAACAAGGGGACCGACTTCCCCAAATTCTTTTCTCATCTCTTCCATTTGCACATTATTCTCCTGTGTCGTTCCTGCCCTGGTGGGGGGGTGGGCGACTGTGTAGCGCTGCTTGTTTCTCTTTGTGAATTAGCTTTGGGACACGGGCACTGGTTTACTGCGGAGAAGTGTTTAGCAACTGATGAGAGAGAGAGAGATCGAGAGAGGGAGAGACAGAGGCACAGTTGTAACGTGTTCTCAGACGTGGGATGGAGGGGATGAGACACTTGGCTGGTGTCATACGGGAACGGCAGCTCCGGCTCCTGCCTGGCTCTGCCCCCACACCCCTCGCTGGCACTCGGAGGCAGCTGTCCGTCCCCCAGCTGCGGCAGTTCACCCACTCGGTCCGGGGACAAAGCCCTCAGTGTGGCCGAGCCCCTGCCCGCCGCTAACGAGCCGCTCTGGCTCTGCGCATTGATATGACCTGACAGGACTTGGGGCCCGGTGCCACCGCCACGTCGCACCATTGTTCCCTCGCCTGGCACGGCTGGGGGAGACGCACAAAGAGCCCTTCAACTGCCAGCGCAGGGGAGAGCAGGCTGGTCAGCTTTGCACACTGTCGCATCTCTGAGTACATAAATAGCACACACACACACACACACACACACACACACACACACACACACACACACACACACAGCTCTCATATTTACGCAGCGGACGGCATGTCGGATTAGCTCACTGCCAGCACATCTCAGACCCTTCACTGTGCCCAGGTCCAGTTACCAAAAAGTAATTAAATCTGAAAGAAATACAACTTAATTAAATCTACAAGAAGTGCACAATCCTCTTAAGAGACTAAGCCCCCTCCCCCTCCCCGGCCTCTTCGGTTGAAGCCTCGCTGGGGGGGTTGTGTGACTGAGCCTTGTCCAGCCTGCGGTTCTGCTCAGTTATTGTCTCTCGGGATCAATACCTCACCGCTATGTGCTGAGGCGTTTATCCAGGAGCGTCACTGTACCAGACACGGCTGAACCATTTACTGCATTTGTTTTAAACATGAGGCTCAAACTGAGAGAAAGATGATCTGCTATAAGTGGTTTACAAAACACACACACTCACACACTCACTCACCCACACACACACACACATCTAATAAACAGTACAAATGTGAGATCCTTGTACTTTTCTTGTGCCAAAATCTATTATACATTTACAATATATGGGACGGACACAAGCGGGTGCCAGGTCTCCAGGCATTCAGGAGAGATAACAGGAGACACCTCTTTACACAGAGAGTGGCGGGGGTCTGGATTGGACTTGATGTGATTGACTCAGATAACCGTGTGGTTGTAATAACTACACAAGACCCCGCGGGCTAACGGCCTCCTGTTGCTTGTGTCCTGTGGGTCTTGTCTGCTGCTCGGACTCAGCTGTGTGGCGGGACGGTCATTCTCGTGCCTCAATGTCTTTCTTTGCTGTTAATTTTACTTTTTCTCTCTAGTGGGTAATTTTCTGCAGTGTTGGATTTCCTCTGAACTGCATTTTCTGAACTGTAAGGCCTCTCAGTGTCTCAGACCCCAAACCCCAAACCCAGTTTATTTTTGTGACAGAGAAGACAAAGTCATTATAAAACTCTTCGAAGGCTGAGTCCCTCTCTCACAGGGCTTGTGGGGAGCGAGTGTCTGAGCCCTACGGTTACAACGCACACAGTAACGACAATGGAGGAACCCCATTGTGTACTGTGTGTGGTTTTAATGGTGAATACAATAGCTGTGGTCTTGAAACACCGACACAGCTGGCGGAGTTGTGTCTCCTGAGCTCATGCATACGCAGAATAAGAAAAAGAGCATTGCGTGTCTCCCCTAAAAAAACAAACTCCCTAATTATCTGGTTCCCCGTCTTCTCTTAATTTTATCCACATGTCAAACTCATTTACTGACACTCAGGTCTTCAGCCATTGTGGGCTGGGGGGCCGATAAGTGCGTCACGTTACCCAGCATCCTCTCCTGCAGGGGACCAGGCCGCTGACACATTCATGAAGAGGAGCGCAGTTTTTTGAATTCATGGGAACTGAATCAGCCATCAGCTCAGCCTGTCAGCCATGCGACGCGTGTGCAGTGTGTCACTCTGTGCATTGTTGTTAGAGGACTGTGTTGCAGCAGAGTAGAAGTGTGTCTGTGGACCCGACACTGTTCTGTAATTGAAGCACAGAGTTGTTCACAGCTTCGAGCGCCACCGAGACCTTGAACGATGGCACGGGTCCAGCACTTCCTCTCACATCCACATTCCTGAGCGTGACGCCGCCTTTTACAGCCCGGAGACCAGATTCAAAGATCGCCGGGAGCTGGAGAGTCCCGCAGCTCTGTGATAAGGAGAGAGCAGTTAAAAAGAGCCGATATCGCCCTGTGTGTGTTTGCATTTCACATGGCTTTGAACTGGCTCTCCAGAGGACTCGGCCGTGTGTGTGTGCGTGTGCATGTGTGTGTGTGAACAGCTCTGAGCTCTATGAGCTGCTGGGAGGAGATTTCTCTAAAGCAGGAACATGTAGAGATGCATTCACTGTTCCCCTGGATGGCCCATCTCTGTTTGGCAATGATTTGACAGAGTTAGGGCTCAGAAATCAGGCCAAGCTTTCACAAATCAGAGTCTAGCAAAAGCAAAGTTGGCTTTATAGCACTTTAATCTGTACAAATCTCTGGTTGTCAAATCCGGGAATGAGTGACACAGGGAAATGCTTTTTTCAAAAATGTTGAAAAAACTTGTGGTACTTGACCTATTCCTGCCACAGTTTTGGATAAGATCATATAAATAAGTGAATCGATAAGTACATGTTCTCTCCGGGCTGAGACATCCTGGTGCTCACTCTTATCCCGTCCCCTCTGGTCTCACACACCTATCCCGGCCTAATCTGTGAGTGGGTGTTTGTGGGGAAAAAACCCAACGAGCTGATTAGCTTCATGAGAGCGTTATAGCTGAACACCTCCCAGGCCAGGCAATAAATCTGATTACACAGCAGATGTCCTGAGATTTAGAGGAGCACACAGCGCCATGGAGCCACGGAGAAGAGGAAATGGGCTGCGGGGGACACTGCTGCGGGCGGGGGGGCCCAGCGCTGTCTCTCGGGCTGTTAAAGCCCGTCTCAGGCAGCCTTGGACAAGATTATTCATTAAAAACAATTAAAAACAAAAACAATGTCATGTTGAATTCATCTCCACTCGTATGGGGAATGAAAAAAAAAAAACCAGCGGCCTGAAACACAAGAGTGAGTCTTTCAGTGAGTTCAGTGAGCGCCATGAGCATTACCCTGCCCTCGTTAGGAAGGACGGATGTGAAGCTGGCATGGTGAGGCGTTGGTTATGAATTTGGACCCCTGCCTTCTGGTCGCAGAGAAAAGAACGACAATAGAGATGCTCCATTAAGCGTGTTAACGCTGTGTTGACCATGTGTAAACCCTGCTCTCTGGCCGCACTTGTGTGCGGTCTGGCTGCCTGTCTCTTCCTGGTTAAGGACACAGTTTGTAACGCTACTAATTTGCGTCATCAATGACTGCAGTCCGTGTTCACTGTCCGACTCCTGTTGTAGTTTGTGCTGTGAATCCCCACCTTGGACAGGAAGGTGTCCCTCATGGGGACCCAAACCCAAAAGAGAGACAGAATAAGGACGGACCCCCGGGGGGCCAAAGGAGCCGTTTCTGGCCTCAGCAGCCCATCGCCCTGATCTCCTGTCAGAGCTGCGGTGACTGAACAAGCTGAACTCCCGTTACGAGCAACTACACTCTCACACACACACACCCCCATTATGACCAATTACACTCACTCAGTAACGCACACAAACACGCGCTCTGCTCTTAAACTCATTACGAGCAATTACACTCACACACACACGCACACACACTCACTAACACACACACTAACACTAATACACACACGCCCTGCTCTTAAGCCCATTACAAGCAATTACATTCACTCACACACACACGCTCACTCACACTCACACACACACAAACTATCAGATACTCACACAAACATACAAACACTCAGACAGTCACACAGAGGATAGCACACACAAAACACACTATTTATTGTTTTGCCTCTCACGGCTTCTCACAAACAGCACAACTCCTGCTGGTGGTCTAACGCACACAAGGGAGTTGTGTTATTCATTGTGTACTCGTGCATTGCTCAGCTCTCTCGTGTGTCTCCCTGCCTGTAGTGCTGGACCGGGGACTTGAGTCCCTGCCGCTGACGAGGGTCTAATTGGTTTAGGATTAAACCGCAGGCCCCAGTGTTTGGACTGAGCTATTTCAGTTACAGAACCATCTGGGCTCTGAGCGCTGTGTGTCGTTTGTGAGGTGTAATGGGGGGGGGTCTTTAGTCATTGTTGTCAGAGCTGGGATTAAGACTCTCACTGCACAGCTGGGTGATCCAGTCCAGGTGTCCACAGCTCCTTTTTAACACACACCTCAAGTGTGTGACCTAACTGTGGGACGGTGTATTGGACCAGCGCTGTCTTGGGTTTACTGTTTTAGTGCCATTTTAAAAGGCTGTGCTGAGCATTTGTGTCTGATGCTTTCTGAATGTTGACTTCATTATCAGCTGGACAGAGTTCTTGTGAGTTTCCCTGGGTGCAGTGGGTGTATAAATCTGGTGGTCCGGGTTATAAATGTTTCTGATAAAGGCTGAGAGGCCGTGGGGGGACTGGACCCCAATCCTTGGACGGGGGAGGGTTTTTCACTTGGTTTGAAAAGTTCAGTATCTTTGTGAGACGCCCCTACAGTGGGGCGAGGGCAGTAAAGCTCGGTGTAAGCTCACGACAAACTGTCCGCTTTCTGTGCAGCCTCATCGCTAAGCCCTCAACGGATAAAACAAAATGTGCTCGTCTTGTTTAAGAGTCGGTGCCAAGATGGACTTTCTACGGGACAGAGCTTTGCATCATGGGTCCTGGCGCTGGACTCCTCCGAGCTGAAGGGGGAAAGAGGGACGGAACCGTACACAGACTGAAACTTGGAACAGTCTTGACATGGAAATCAAATGAAAATTATCTTTTAGTGTCTTTGTTATCAGAGTGCAATTAACACTATTATAATTCGTCCTTTCATTTTGAATCTCTTGGACATTTTCTGTGAATCTGGACATATTAAGGACAGTGCCTCACAAAACCCTTTGTGACCTGTGACCTCATTATTACTATTTTCCCTTTCAGTTTCGTTCATAGTTAAAAACATCCCTCTCTCTATAGTGTAGTGAATGATGCCCTTTCTTTACTTTAAAAAGATTCTTGTAGCTTCAGTAAAATGGTGCTGTTTAACGATTGAGCACCTCGTATTCGCAGACAGACTAATTTTGTTTGTTTGTGTTTTATTTTCATGCCCAGTTTTGGCGAGTTGGACCTTAGGGTTGAATGAACCGAGACGGCGGCCTCCTCCTGCATTGGCAGCGCTGATCAATGCCAGGGCGGCTCCAGCTTCATTGTGAAAGTTCTTCAAAGTGAAATAATAAAACGGTTAAGTGCAGGGCGGCCCTGTGATCTGGCGCTCATCGTCGGGGGGGTGTTGTGATAGTGCTTGTACAGCAGGTGCGTGACTTGATTCAGCCTATCTATTGTTTGCAAACACTGTCCAATGTCCAAGGTGTCTGAGAAGCACGGCACTGTTATGATTTAGTGCTCTATGACTAAACAGTTTATCTGGTACAGCGCGGTTTCTCTTTCTTTCCCCGACGTGCTGAAAACTTGCCTCACGGTGTGCCTCGTGCGCCTTGGCTTGGTGGAGCAGGTCAGTCTTCAGTGTGTTGAACTGCGGCGACACAGAGAGGAAGTCAAGTCACCAAAGACCGACCGTGTGTTAATATCCTCTGAACTGTGATGTGACCAAATGGGATGTTTTTTTAGCAAACACACCAGGTCACAAGTCCATTAATAACTGAGTGATCCAAGGATCCTATCCAGTCTGTTGGATCAAGTCCCCACGTAGTCTCCTCTGTTCCAGGGTGAAAAGGTTCAGGTCCTCAGTCTCAGTAGGACATTCCCTTCAGACCTGGAATAAGTCTGGTTGCTCTCCTCTGAACTGCCTCTAGAGCAGCGATATCTTTCTTGAAGTGTGGAGCCCAGAACTGTCCACAGTATCCAGATGAGCTCTAACTAGTGCATTGTACAGTCTGAACATCACTGCCCTTGTTCTCAATTCTACACTTTTGACAATATACCCTAGCATTGTGTTTGGATGGAGAAAGTGAGGAGTCCACATAGAGTCCTAGGTCTTTCTCATGCGTGACTTCTTCCGGTTGTTGTGTCCAGAGTGGACAATGGTGTGGGGGGGCAGTGACTTCCCCTGCGGCTGTCACACAAGGTGCAGACTGCTTCGCCAGTAAGAGACTTGGCTCTTTGTCCGAGGGAACTTAACACACTTTCTGCCCAGCGATCCCCTGCCTTGTGCCGCAGATTAATGCTAATCCCCCCCAATTAATTAAGCCTGCGTTTTGGTGCCCCTGGCATCTCTGCCCACGGCTATTGTCCCTTAGCCCTTAATGTTTTAACAGGATGAGGATTATCCCCGAGGAGCTGCAGATGGCAGGGTGGCACTGTGGGCAGGAGACCTGTGTCAGCAGAGGCCGTGTTATGATTCATATCAGCTGCAGGGCTGGCGATATGTCTAACTGAGCGCCGGCTGTCCTGTGTGCCTCGGCAAACCTTCCTCAAATGCCTCACCGATGATAATCACAGGGGAGGCCATGACTGAGTCGAGGGTCGTTGTAAATTCAATAACACAGTAATACAAATCTGGCAACATTCACACATTGAAAAAAACACCGTTCTTCCCCATTCTAACAGTCCGGTCTCCAGCAGACTTTCCACTTCACCAGCACAGCCTGAACTAATGCATGGGACGGGGGACTGATGATCTCTGTCTAATCAATGACACACTCCCCACTTATCTGTTCCATTGATTGTCATGTTGTACATTTAGTTATGTTATAGCAAAGACTCTGAGACAGAGACTCACTGTTCTCTGTCTCAAAGCAGCCATAAGTCCCCCTTGTTCCCAGACTGCTCTCTGCAGCTCCACGGCCCCTGAGTCACAGTTAGCCCACAGCTTTCCTGTCCTGTCCTGTCCATCCCCACACGCTGTCTCTGCTCTCCCCACAGGTGACGGCCACGGACGGTGACAGCGGCGCATTCGGTGCAGTTCGCTACTCCCTGTATGACGGCTTCAGCAACCACGACCCGCCGCAGCTCTTCCAGATCCGGCCCGACTCCGGTGAGCTGTGTGTGTCACGGGACGTGGACAGAGATGGGGGGCTGGCCAGCCACGATGTCCTGGTCAGAGCTGAAGACGGGGTGAGGACGCCTCTAATTGTTATTGGAGCGTTATTTTCAGTAATTTAGCTACATCATGTTCAGGTTAATCAGGTACAGATTTGTGTGTCTTGTCCTGTAGTGTTAGTGTTGTGTAGGGTCAGGGTTCATACACACTCTACCTGGTGCATCAGTCCAGGCCACGCGCACACACACACACACACACACACACACACACACACACACTACACTGTCCGTGGGATGGGTAGACCAGTGCCCCAGTGTGCCGCAGGGAGAGCGTGCCATACATGTAAAGAAACGTGTGTGTGTGTGTCGTGTCCTGGCAGGGTGGGCTGAGCGCTCAGACGTATGTTCACATCAGTGTGGAGGACATCAACGACCACCGGCCCGTCTTCAACCCCGACAGCTACGTCACCAGCGTCAGCGGCCACGCGCAGCCCGGCACCGAGGTCCTGCGCGTCATCGCGGCCGACGGGGACTCGGCGGAGTTCGGCCAGGTGACCTACGAGATCGTGGCGGGCGACCTGTCGTCCCCGTTTGCCATGGACTCATCTACAGGTGAGCAGACAGGCGCCGCTTTCCAGCTGAGTGTCCCGGAGCGCGGCCGGGGCACTGAGACCGTGAAGATGCTACCTTCTCCCCTAGCCGTGCCGTGATGCTCAAGCTCAGTTGATGTGGAGGCACGGGGTGGTTTTGTTTGCCATCTTCCCACTTTGAAACTGCTGCGTGGGATAAACAGGGAGCCCTGAACATCAGCCTGCAGTGCTGTAAGAGAGTTAGCACTAAGCTGCTTCAGGCCTCACGTTAATGGGCTTTGTGCTCAGAAAGCGGTGCCAAGGACAGGTCTTAGCACAGACACCTGCAGGTGAGTGCAATTGGAGCAGGAGACCCGTGTGTAGATTTACCACATGGTATCTGCACTGATAACATGATTTGACTGGGGTTTCCTTCACTGTGTTTTACTACACTGGACTGTGAGAGTACTGCAGGGCACCGAGACACACATTTCTGAGGCATGGTGACTATGGCAGTAAAGCACAGTGAAGGCATTGTCTCAAGCATGGGAGACTGCTGCCAAGCTCCGGCACTACCACTGAAAAACATGGTAAAGTGGTAGACTCCCCAGGGTAATCCTGCGTCGGGGCAGGGTGACGGTCAGGGGCGTCCTGAATAGAAAAGCAGCTTTGGCCAAAGACAGGTCAGGAGTATCGGTAGCAAAATCCACTTCATAGGAGATCACGACACGCACACACTCACAGGGACCGGAGCTCCGCAGCGCTGACCTGAGAGATACGACACCGGTTTATGTCATCTCAGGATTTAAATAAAATGTTACGAGAAGGGTTACTAACAATAGATACCTGACATACTCGTGGTCAAGGATTAGTGCAGGTGTTAGACATGTAGCAGCCTGGGTGGGAATGTGGGAGTGGAGGAACTGGGAAGAAAAGATAAATTAAGGACGTAAGATGTACTGTTTTGGGAGATTTAGTTTTTCTTTTTTAATTCTCAGATTTTTCATGACATTCAAATAGTTTTTCAGTGTCAAACCTCAATAGTCATACAGTTTTAATTGTTAATATAAATGGCATTTATTATATTTAATTTATACATCGTTTTATTTTAGCTATAGTAGTTCTACCAAAAATGAAACTAACCAGGATGTATACATTAGAATCGGACTGTAGTCCCTGCAGTGGATCAGTTCTGCGCAGATTAAGCCTAGATTTATTTCCTGGGAGAGTCTCAGTTGGTGTGACGGAGGTCCGTAACAGGGGAAAGGACCCAGGTGGGAGTGCAGAGGGATGGTCGAACACGCAAGGGGGTCGAGAGCCAGCTAGAGGAACAAAGAAGGCTGGACAGAGTCGTGGTTGGGGTTTCAAACAGAGGGTCAGGCGATCAGGTGCAGAGCAGAGAACCCAGGAGTCGAAGATCAGGGTAAACATGCACGGGTCATACACAGATAGGGCAAACTAGAGAGATACATGCTCAGCGTTGATACAGAAAGTATGAAGGAAATGGGAACAGGGAGCCGGCTAAGCACAACTAATATTCTGGTGATAGTGACATCTGCAGGCGAATCGTGGGAAGATGGGAAATGTTGGTGTATTTCTATTATGTTTGAGTTGATTTGTTTGCTTTTAATTATCAAGTAAAATTTATTATCCTAGACAAAGCACAAATACATCTGCTGTCTGCTGGAGAAATGCCTTCATTATCCCAGCAGCCCTGTAGAAACCACTGCCCTTTCATAACTAAATGAAAGTGTGTATTATGTGTATTAAGTGTATTTTTCCATAGTTTGTCCTTATGCTCACAGTCCAAGCCTGGCGATGGTTTCCACTCAAAACACAGACATGTTCGTCGCTGCTCAAGCATCGTCCAGGCATTAAGCTGGGATTAATTACTGCTAATCAAAAGGCTTTAACGGCTGCATAGTCCTCCCTCTCTGGCCAGGGGTGCAGTCTGGGTTTCGACACAATCCTGTCGCTGTGTTGATTGGGCAGCAGATGTTATGCATTGTACAGGGGTATTAGTCAGGTTATTATCAAGACGTGTCAGATTTGTCCAGCCTGCAGCCCTGGTGCTTCAGTCAGCCCAGATAGTTTGTAGTGAGGAGTATGAATTGTGTTGCAGCTGATTAAAACAACAGCAACAGTGTAGTGGTTTGTTGTGTAAACAGGCTTCTCTAACCCTCCACCCCTCAGAGGTGACCCACAGATTAGCACTGTAACCCCTCAGACACGCGGCCTCCTTCAGCAGCAGGGCGCTATATTAACTGCTCTAATGACAGGCGACTGTAAACTTCACTGATGGCCCCGTGTCATCCTTGTGCTTCTGTACCAGAGGAGTCGTCGTTTGTATGATAGTGCCAGAGGTTTGATTGTTGACTGGGATCCTCACTGTAACACAATAAGATAAATGTGACAAACCTTGGCATGCATAAACAACTGAGCCGCCCTAAGAGGAGTGATGTCTTATCACTTGAAGACAGCATGGATCTGTCATAACGGTTTTGCAAAGTTTCTTAACGTGGATCAAATTTCAGTTGAGAGACCAAAATGAAACCTAAACATTTAAAACCCTCCTCTATTCCCACTTGGTCAATCTTGGCTACTAATTTATCTGTTAACTAACAGTGCCATTCGCACGTATCGTTTGGTTGGAGGAAAAGGGAATAACCGTCAAGTCACAAACTAGTCTCTCAAATGTGTGAAATAATGATTGTAGACTTTTTTTTCTACAAAGACAACCAAGCCATTGTCTGCAGAATAACGTTCCCCTAATATCCCAGTTAGGGATGAGCCATCTGTGTTTCTCAATAACCTGCCTGAGTTCGGGAATTAGGAGGTTCTTATAGATTTTAGATAATTCATCTGACTGTCAGATTTTAAGGGAAATTTAGGTGACAAAACTAGCCGGAGTTCGGCCATCTGTGCCGTGTTTGCAGCTCAGGGTGTTGCTCTCAGGGAGGCCGGCGGAGCAGAGGGGTCCTAGTGATCATCTCCACAGGCACGCGTGTCCCAGACACTCAGGGGTGAAGCTAGAGGCCCGCAATGAACGGATAGATCAATTAAACATCTAAACTCAATTCTCTGCTAGTTTTAATTAGGATGTCTGTCTCTTCTTCCCTCCCAGGGCCACAGCCAGTTTTAAGGAGCTGTGTAATTCTGTCTGATGTCTGTAAACCCATGTCTCATATCAAAGCTAATCTGCTCTCCGGTTTTCATCTGCTTTCAATTCCAGGGCCTGTTTTGTTTTGAGTCCTTTAAATAATTTTAGAATATATATATATATATATATATATATATATATATATATATATATATATATATATATATATATATATATAGAGAGAGAGAGAGAGAGAGAGAGAGGGAGAGAGAAATAGGGAGGGAGGGAGGAGGGAGAGGGATGTTGCATTTCATCGCACATCAGTCACACTCCTATATTCTAGTCAAGCCTGTTTGTTGTAGAGCAGCAGGGCTCTGTAGATTAGACAGATAGACAGAGAGACTCGTTACCTCTGATTGGCTGTTAGCTCCAGTCTTCTGTCGACCTCTCGGTGCTCAGTGTCGGACCCAGCAGTAGCAGGCCGTGTCCTGAAGCCGGCCCAGTCCGTCTGCAGCACGTCTGAGCCGGGGCTGTGGGCGTAACTCACTCCACAGGAGGCAGGAGGAGACGCTGCCCAGATAAATACTCTGCACCCTCTCGGCCAATAGGAAAGCAGCACATCTGTCCCATCTCTTGACACACCTGTCCCTCTGATGGACAGAGTAGACTGTACAGGGCCCCCCCCGCAGTGAGACACTACACACACACACGACAAGCACTGAAACACTGAGCTGCACATTTAAAGGGATATAGAGTCCCTGAAAAGCATCTGTTTAGTAATAACCAACATGTAGAGAGTCCACATGGCTGTCACACGCTTGACTCTGAGCCGGGCGTCCCGTGCTGCGGTGAGGGCGCGCTCAGTGCGTGTGTGGAGTATCTGTGCTGTTTCAGGTGTGTCGGGAGAGATGACCAGAGATCTGTGCTTCCCCCTCAGGCGTCCTCTACCTGACCTCGACCCTCAGCCACCTGGGCGCCTCAAGCGTGAAGCTGTCCGTCTCTGCGCGGGACGGGGGTGGGCAGCTCAGTCCGGCCCCCGCCTCCATCACTGTGCACATCCTGCGCAGCGGCCTGGAGCCCGCTGTGTTTGACCGGCCACGCTACTCCTTCTCCGTGCCCGAGGACGCTGCCCCGGGGACCAGCGTCGGCACTGTGAGGGCCACCAGCCCGGCCAGTGAGTGCCGTGTTTCTTTTGGGGGGTAGAGGTTCTACAGGTGTAGTCTGAGCAGGTGTGTCTGGAGGCCTGTGGTCCATGGTGTTTCCCAGCTCTCTGACAGTGGCTCTAATGGGGCAGTAACAGGCTGAATCAGGATGTTAAAGATCTCAGAACCCAGATGAAGGTCGCTGGCCGGCGGGGCAAGAGTCTGGCCAGCGGGGTGTGACGCGGGCGCGGCCATGAGAGGAGCTCAGGGTGTGGAAGGTGGTGGAACAAGCTGCCAAGGTTCACAGGATTACGTGGCTTTGGAGTTTGTGTCAAGCCGGCCTCATCTCCTTTGTGCCGCAAGTGAATGAGATTAGGGGTTAAGCACCCTGGAGTTGGCCAACGGTAGGAGAGAGGAGCGCTCCTCTGAGAATCTCGTTTAGAAGCTTCAAGGTGATTTTACCATCTCGCTCATCGGGGCCATCTGTGCCACCCTGGGACTTTAAAGACTTCTTTGTGGACTTACTGCCCCCATAACTTCTCGACCTGCTCCTCCTACACAGGAACCGACAAACCTCCCCGACGCAGAGTCTCTGAGCGGTGTGTGGGGTGTGACAGCTGCCGTCCCTTTGAAGGCTTCATTGTCTCAAGCACATCTCAGAGGCCTGCGTCAGGGTTGAACCAATTACACATTTCTTGACGTGTTCCTGTACTTATTTTTGGTGGACCACATGCACATGCATGCACGCACACACACGTGCACACACAGCAATTGAAAGGCAGAAGACACTGTCCTTCTCTGAGCAGTTTGATATCCCTGCGCTTCGGTCAGTCAATCAACACATCATTATCAATACAGTTCAATGGCTCAAGATAGAGAACAGAGAGAGAGAGAGACACGTGTCTTAGAGGAGACACATGGTCCCTGGTTCTCCTCGTATCTCAGCGATGGAGGTGGTGCAGTGCAGGGATATAGGTGAAGGTGGTCCTCTTCTGAAGGTTTGAGCCACATTGTGCATCAGAGCTGTGTTTTGGGCCAAGGCTAGGGTTGGGCTCCCCCGTGGTCTCAGACTTCTGTTCAGGTTAGTGGTGCGTTTCTCCGGAGCTAACCAAGACGTGTGGTTTCAGGCCGAGTGCAGCTTCAGATTCGTGGTGTGGCAGCCGTAGTCTTCCCTCACCCCTCTCCTCTCTCTCTGATAGACGGCCCTGTGTTGTGAATGGTACACTAACTGCACAGCGCTGTGACTTGAGCCATTTCCCCTCTGATCTGATTACCCCTGCTCACTGCCAGGACGCCTCCACCAAGATAGGAGGGAGTGGAGAAAACAAAAGAGTCAGAGAGCCAGTGATCTGCTATTGTTCACCACCATCTGCGCCAAACCGTCATTTCCCTGTTTGGTTAGAGAGGCGAGCGATTTATGTCACTTTTTCACCAGCTTAGGGCCTGACAGCCTTGTTTACTAAACCGCCAGTCATTTTCAACAGCTTAGGACCGCTGGGTTTAGACAGTCGTTTGAGGTGGATGCTTGATTAGCAGATTAACCCCTTGAGTCCAAGCAGAGCCATGCAGGAACGGCCTCAGGGGCAAGCCAAGCCTCTTGAGCTCAGACAGGAAGATCCCCAGGTCAGAGAACAGGCACACACCACCCAATCAGGGCAAAGGACAGCTGCCAGGGTGCATGCTGGGAAACATTAGTTCATTGACAAATTACACTGACCCGTGCTGGAAATATGTGAGCGTGGCTTTTCAGCCTGACCTATCTGAGACACACCTCCGAACCCCGAGTCCACACAGCCCAACTGCAGAGTGCTCGGCACTCTTACGTCAGAGTACAATATAAAAACCATGCAGACAATGCAGAATTGTTCACGTGTAGTTGTTGATACGCTCCTGCTCATTGTCTCGCTATGAACACACTGTTGATACACTCCAGGCTATGATCTGTGTATGCAGTGAGCGTGCCTTACCCCAGTGAGTGGGATCTGACCCCTGTTCCTCCCTCTGCAGACTCCCTGGAGTCCCTGTCCTACCGCATCTCCTCAGGGGACCCCCTCGGCCTGTTCTCCATCCACCCCCAGTCTGGTGTCCTCAGCACGCGCCGGCCGCTGGACCACGAGGCACGGCCGTCCCTCAGCCTGGTGCTGCAGTGCCAGAGCGGCTCGTCCCCGGCCTACAGCAGCACGGAGGTCCACGTCTCTGTCAGCGATGTCAACGACAACCCGCCCGTATTCCTGCCGGTGGCCGAGTCCATCTCGGTGACCCAGGGCACAGCACCGGGTGCGGTGCTGTACGTGGCCCATGCCCACGACCGCGACAGCGGCACCAACGGCAGGGTGCGCTACTTGCTACGGGGGGGTGACTCCGCGGCGTTCGCCATAGACCCCCGCCTGGGCACCCTGACCCTGGTGCACAGCCTCCCCCCGGACGGCCCGCCGCGCTATGGCCTGACCATCGTGGCCGAGGACGAGGGCGCCCCCCCGCTGAGTGCCACAGTGGGCCTGTCGGTGAGTGTGGAGCGGGCCGCGCCGGACGCTCTGGCCTTCGAGACGCTGGTGTACCAGGTGGAGATCGGCGAGAGCACCCCCCCCGAATCCCGCATCATCCAGGTCCGGGCCCACGGCCGATGGCCCCACAGCCCGCCCAGCCTGTCCTACTCCCTGCGGCCCGACGCTGGGGCCGCACCATTCGATATCCAGGCGGAGAGCGGCTGGTTGTTCCTGCGCCGGGCTCTGGACTTCGAGGCGTCCCGGGGCGTGCGTTTCAGCGTGGTGGCCTCGGCCCGGGAGGGGGGGGTGGCGCTGTTCGCCACGGCCACGGTGCTGGTGAAGGTGCTGGACGAGAATGACAACGCGCCCGTGTTCCCGCGGGACGCATACTTCTTCACTGTGCAGGAGGGCCCCGTCCCGCACGGCCTGGTCGGCACCGTGGCCGCCTCCGACCGGGACTCCGGCAGGAACGCCCAGCTCTCCTACATCTTGCTGTCGGACGGGAAACACTTCCGCATCGACTCCAAGACCGGTGAGCGATGGGGCGGGATTCCTCTCACCTACTGATCTCTGCAGTGCTGTAGTGGACTGCGTGTCTGCCCTGTGTGTGTCTGTGCTGTGTGTGTATGTGTGCAGTGTTGTGTGTGTGTGTACTGTGTTGTCTGTGCTGTGTTGTGTGTGCTGTGCTGTGTGTCTGTCCTGTGTGTGCTGTGTCCTGTGTGTTTGTGTGCAGTGTTGTGTGTGTGTGCTGTGTGTGTATGTGTGCAGTGTTGTGTGTGTGTGTGTGTGTGTGTCTGTGCTGTGTCCTGTGTGTTTGTCTGCAGTGTTGTGTGTGCTGTGTCCTGTGTGTTTGTCTGCAGTGTTGTGTGTGTGCTGTGTGTGTGTGTGTGTCTGTGCTGTGTGTGTGTACTGTGTTGTGTGTGCTGTGTTGTGTATGCTGTGCTGTGTGTGCTGTGTTGTGTGTGCTGTGTTGTACTGTACTGCACTGTGTGCTGTATTAACTGTGTGAGATGTTCTGTAGTGTTGTATAATGAGGTGAGGTGAGGTGAGGTACTGAGCTGTGAGTGCCATTCTGTACTGACTGTCCTGTCCTGTGTCTCCCGTGTTGCGCTGTGTCTCTTGTCCTGTGGTTTCCCGTGCTGCGCTGTCTCCTATCCTGTGTCTCCCGTGCTGCGCTGTGTCTCCCGTGCTGTGCTGTCTCTCTGTCCTGTGTCACCCGTGCTGCGCTGTGTCTCCCGTCCTGTGTCTCCCGTGCTGTGCTGTCTCTCTGTCCTGTGTCTCCTGTGCTGCGCTGTCTTTCCTGTCCCTTGTCTCCCGTGCTGTGCTGTGTCTCCTGTCCTGTGTCTCCCGTGCTGTGCTGTGTCTCCTGTCCTGTGTCTCCCGTGCTGTGCTGTGTCTCCTATCCTGTTTCTCCCGTGCTGCGCTGTGTCTCATGTGCTGCGCTGTGTCTCCCGTCCTGTGTCTCCCGTGCTGTGCTGTGTCTCCTGTCCTGTGTCTCCCATGCTGTGCTGTGTCTCCTGTCCTGTGTCTCCCGTGCTGCGGTGTGTCCCTCTGTCCCGTGTCTCCCGTCCTGCAGGCGAGATCATTAACTGGGTGGCTCTGGACCGCGAGCTGCAGCCGCACCACTCCCTGACTGTGCTGGTGACGGACCACGGCCTCCCGCGCCTCAACGCCAGCGTGGCCGTCCACATCCTCGTCACCGACGTCAATGACAACCCGCCGCAGTTCACCCGCCTGTCTGCCGCCAGGGAGCTCACGGCACAGGTGAGCACCGCCAGGGTCTGCGCTTCGGGGGTCCCGTCTCTGTCCACACAACAGCTCCATCTAGTGGACGCCTCTAGACATGCCCTTCTCTGCACATACGATCCCGGTGTGGTGAGTGTCCTGCGCTGTCTCCCCTCTGAGTCACCGCCTGTCCCCTCTCTGTCAGGTGTGGGCTGGCCAGCCTGCCGGCACGGTTGTTGCCACCCTGTTTGCCAAGGACTTCGACTCTGGAGACAACGGGACCGTCCTGTACACGCTGAGTTCAGGTACGCTGCTTCAAAGAGTTTTGGGGGGTGAGATCTCATCACCAACACCGTGGGCAGCGCGGTCCTGACAGATACTCACCCCCGTGTGCCTGTTGTTCCTGCAGAGGATGGGCCGGGGCATTTCCACATCGACGGCAGCACCGGAGAAATTAAGACGACGGACAGGTTTTCCCAGCGACCCAGAGCTCAGTACAGCCTATCGGTGATGGCCAGAGACGCCGGGTCGCCCCCCCTGCAGCAGAGCGCCCTGGTGCACATACAGGTACCTGTCCGCTGCAGACGCACTTCTCATCAGGCGATTATAGTGGTAGCATATGATCTGGGAGTTGGGGAAGGGGCTTCTCAGAGAGAGGGCTGCTTTGCTGAAGGAAGGTTTGGTGTTCAGGCTGCAGACGGCTGACCCTCACGCTCTGCTCTGACTGACTGTGCTGCGTCTCCTGCAGGTGCTGCCGAACTCCGACCAGGGGCTCCTGCGCTTCTCCGTGAGAGAGGACTCCAAGCCTGGCACAGTAATCGGATCAGCGCGGTTCCCCGAGGCCCGTGGCGGGGACTTCGTCTACGCCATCGCGGAGGGCGACGGGAGTGTCCACTTCGGGATCGACGGCTCCTCGGGGGACCTGTACCTCTCCCACGAGCTGGACTACGAGACGGCCTCCCACTACCTGCTCAAGGTGGTGGCAGAGGACCGCGGCCAGGCCCCCATGCTCAACGCTTCGGTGTTCGTTAGCGTCGCCGTAGAGGACGTCAATGACCACGCGCCCTGGTTCCCTGGTGACGTGCTGGTGTTTGGGGTGGAGGAGAACCTGCCCGTCAGCACCGCGGTCTACACCTTCAAGGCCAACGACGGGGACGGTAGCTTGGCCAACAGCGTCCTGCGCTACTCCCTCACCTCCAGCAGCCCAACGGAGACCCCCTTCCTCCTGGACCCCCTCACGGGGACCCTCAGCACCGGCGCCACCATCGACCGCGAGGAGGTGGACAGCTGGGTGCTGACCGTGATGGCCACCGACCAGGCGGCGGACCCCCAGAAGCGCCGCCACGCCTCTTTGACCACACGCATCGCCGTGCTGGACCGGAACGACAACGCCCCCAGCTTCGTGTCCGCCAGCGTGGCCCAGGCTGTGGAGGATGCCCGGCCTGGGTCTCTGGTCCACCACGTCATCGCCAGGGACCGGGACTTGGGACAGAACGGCAGGGTGGCCTACAGAATCCTGTCGGGTAACGAGAAGGGAGTCTTCGCCCTGGAGGAAACAACAGGTACCCGGCCGTGCGGTTTGTGGGGCTCGTAGGGTCTGTATCGGACCTGGGTTTTGCACAGAATGTTCGTATGGTTGGGTTCAGCCTGTGCATCGAGGTGAGGCCTTCGAATCGCAGCCTTTACTCAGTCAGTTCAAAGCAGTGCAATGCTGCCCGTCTGTGACCTGTGTTGACTGGAGCTGCGCTTTGATTAGAGTCTCTCACCTCAGTGAACAGGAATCTGTACAGACACATCTGGCCCACAGTCTGACAGTCGGACACACTCTGCACGTCTTCTGCTTCATGTGCTCTATGTCTTGTTTTTTCTGCTGTGCACAATGCAGCACAATGCAGTGCAGAACCACAGACACTGAGTCACACACCCAGCCCCAGCTCAAATACACACATCTGTAACACAAACACGGACACAGAGCCTCTGACCAATTCAGAGAGTTCCATGAAAGTGCAAAAATAAGTATTTGGGTGTCCTGTGTTGGTGTGGCATGTTTATATTGGGAATGGCTTTCGCTTCCTATGAGTGGGTGCGTGTGTCTGTTGGTGATCGGCAGCCCCCGCCACACAGCTCTGTCCTGTCCTGTGCTCACAGTGCACCGTCCTTTTCGTCCCGCAGGGCTGCTGTCCCTGGCCTCCACTCTGGACTACAAGGTGGACGGCTTCTTCTCTCTGGTCATCCAGGCGCGGGATGGCGGGACCCCCCCACTCTCATCCTCTCAGACACTGCGGGTGACTGTGGTGGACGTGAACGACGAGGCGCCGGTCTTCCAGCAGAGCGTCTACAGAGCCACCGTCCCCGAGAACCAGCCGCCGGGCACGCTGGTGGTCAGGGTGGCAGCGATCGACGGGGACTCGGGTGCGCGGCTGGGGGGATGTGGGTTTGGCACAGGAGACTCTCTGTGGTTTTCCATCAGGGGGAAAGATGTAAACAAGCTGGTCTAGCAGGGACTCATGAAACCTCATCTGAGCCTCTGAGGTTGAGTCCGAACAACAATACATCGGAGCGACTCGCCTGACCATGTTTATCTAACCGACATGGGCAAGGGACAAACAACCACGGCCCCCCTGTCACATGACTGCAGCCCACGTTTTACTTACAGTTTACTCGTGACTGTGTGCTTTAGATGGAGAAATGCAGTCAAGGGTAAAGCAAATTACAATAAGATTACACAGATAGTATAGAAAAAAATCACAGTAATAAATTAAATAAATGAATAACACAATTTAAATGAGCCAGGAAACCAGGACCAATGAGAAACCACAGCTGTCACAGTCAGTACCGTCACTGAGCTGGGCTGTGAGAGTCTGGCCCATCAGGCGCTTCTCATGGTATTTAACATTGTAGTGTTGGTCTTAAAAAGAGAAATGGGATGTGAGGCAGAAACAACAGCGCAGACGTCAGTGAAGAGGAAAAGAGGCCGCCTCCGTGAGGAGCGTCGAATGGCTAGTAAAGGGGGAGTCCACTTTCAGTCTGGTTCGTCTCACTTTGCCCTGAGTGTGTATTGCCTATTAAAGTAAATTGTGATGAAACCTCATTCCTAACGATATAGCTATAGATCGAATGATAAGCACAACCTGGGTTGTTTGCAGATAACACAGATTATTTACTTAATTTCTTAGCTATACGCGTCCCATTTTAGCAGATGGTCTAATCAATACGTGGGATGGAAACCGAGCTGCACCCCTCTGCTCTGGAGCCGTGCCGGGCTTTACCCCGCTGCTCCTCCAGGTGGCAGCACCAGCACATGCTGGCAGAGGGAGAAAGACTTAACTCTCGGACCGCTGGAGGGAAACCGCTGGGTTCTGTGTTTTATATTATTATGGGCAGCTAAACGCAGGACAATGGTTCATCTACAGGGGCAGCAAAGGGGCAGAAATACACAATATACCTGAACAGCACACAGGCGTTGTGAATCTCGACTCTCTGGTTCTTGCGCTGTTTCAGTTATAAGACATGAAGTAGTTGGAATGAAGGGAAGTTGTCTCTAAAGGGGAGCGCTGTGAGAAAGTACACCGTGAGTCGCTGAGTCGGCCGTTCTGTTCATTCTCCTCTCCTTCCCTGCTGTAAGCCTGTAATCCTGCCTCTTATCTACGGGAATGATCTCTTACGATGCAAATTCACTTCTGAACGTTGTTTCTCTTAAAAATATTGTCATTCTCCTCGGCTTGGTGCAGTATCGATGTCCCTGCCAGCTGACATTCCTTAGGGGAGCAGTGGCCAAAAACAGCAGCACCCCCCCACCGGAGACAGTCTCTAACACAGGCCATCTGCGCCGGCCCAGTGTGTGTTTTCATCTGTCACTTCCCTCAGTCCCACAATCCCCAGGGGCTCCCTGACCCCGGGGTGGCAGAGATTGATTCTGTGTGACAGTCTGTGTTTACAAATATAAACACACATTATATAAGTAGCGTGAGGTCAGATCACCTGCTCGGATTCGCACCGCCAGGCCAGCCTGCCGCTCCCCTGCCCGAAAGGGTGTGAACACGGGACCGGGTTCAGCGCTGATGACATCACACTGGAGCATTGAGCCCCCCTCGCTTATGTTTCCTGTCAGGAGCTGGTTTCTGCTGCTTAGACATAAAAGCCTCGGGTCACAGGCATGCAGTGTGCGGTTTGAGGGCAGGATTGAGTCTTGGTTTGGTCTCTGTCCGGGCAGGAGTCCCATGAGAGGAGACGGAGCTGAATGGTTGTTCTGTTTCCTGGTGTTTGAGTTGTACTGTGTGTTCGGTGGGATTCCCACCTGTCCCCCTAGCTGTGGAGCAACATTTCGGTCCCAGGCGCTGCCCACGCTGAGCTGCGCACCCCTGTCCCAAAGGGAGGGGAGAACGATGACAATCTAAGCCAGACCACTGGGCAATCGCCAGACATCAGGACTGGCCTAGGGCTGCAGCTCAGTGGATGGCACTGCTGTGGCAGGCCGTCCAGCCTGTCGCTCGCTGGGACCCTTTTCTCATCGAGACCTTGAGAGACCTGCCGAGGAGCCGAGCGCTGACCCAACCTGACTCAGCATCGTTACTGCTCATTCATAGCGCTGTACTCCCAGGCACGGGACTGCTCTCTCTCTCTCTGGCATGGCAAGAGGGCACTGGTGTTGCCAAAGTGTTTACATGATTCCTTCTACAAAACAGAAATGATAAAACACACAGTAGTCCAGTAAATAAACACTAATTAGGCAGCACTGTGGAGTAGTGGTTAGGGCTCTGGATCCATGACTGGAAAGTTGTGTGGGGCAGTGCTGTTGTACTCTTGAGCAAGGTGCTTCACTTAGATTGCTCCAGTAAAATACCCAGCTGTATAAATGGGTACAAATGTAAGTTGCCCTGGATAAGAGCGTCAGCTAAATGACAAAAAAATAATACAGACAATACATATCAAGCGTCTTCATGTGACTGTCTCCTTGTGTGTGTCTGACAGAGCCGAACGCTGCTGTGTGCTACAGCCTGCTGCCTGGGCCCGGGTTCGAGTCCTTCAGCATCAACTCGCACTCTGGAGAGATCAGCACAGCCGCAGCCCTGGACAGAGAGCGGCAGCCTCACTTCACCCTGAGAGGTAAGACCACGGCACGGCATCGCAGATACATCGGTTAAGGAAAGAATGGAATTGACTTGGTGTGTGTGTCAGTTCATGATTGAAATCACTGATCACCATCAATACGAAAGGAAACGTCGTGCCTCTGACCACTGGTCTGTGTCTGTGTCCGCTCTCCCTGGCAGTGCTGGGTCGAGATAGCGGAGTCCCGGCCCTCTCCAGCACCGCCACGGTCCTGTGCTCCATCCTGGATGAGAACGACAGCTCCCCCGAGTTCACACTGCCCTCCCTGGTGGTGCGTGTCCCGGAGAACCAGCCGCCCGGCGTCATCCACCTGGCACAGGCCTCTGATGGCGACGCTGGCGAGAACGGCACCCTGGAGTACCGCATCTCAGGTGGGCAGGCGTGGATACGGCACTGTTTACACTGTTTAGCATCTGTGTGCTGTGTGGGGGAGACCAGGTACTTCAGTTTTAACACGCATGTGCTGAGCTGTACTGTGGTGTCCTCATGGCTCAGATTGTTATTTACTGTAGTCCAATGTGGATCCAGCAGCGCTACTCTGCTGTCGGCGGAGGTGCCTGTGACTCTGCGTCTCTATCCCCTCAGGTGACGATTTCGGAGGTGGTTTCGTTGTCAATGCCACGACGGGGGCGGTGTCAGTGACCCGGGAGCTGGACCGGGAAGAGCAGGACAACTACACTCTGGTGATCGAGGCCTGGGATGGGGGGGATCCTCGCCGGAGCTCCACGGCCACACTGCTGGTCCATGTGCTCGATGAGAACGACAACAGCCCGACGTTCGGTCGGCAGCAGTACCGCGTGTCGGTCAGCGAGGGGCTGCCGCTGGGGGCAGAGGTGCTGTGGCTCAGCGCTAGTGACCCGGACGAGGGCCCCAACGGTCGCGTGTCCTACTCCCTCACCGGTGACATGCTGGGCACGTTCACCGTGGACAGTGTGTCCGGCCAGGTCAGGACCGCGCGGCCGCTAGACCGGGAGAGCCGGGCCCAGTACGTGTTCCGGGCGGTGGCGATGGACGGCGGCGCGCAAGGCCCCCGCAGCAGCACGGTCAGCGTCATGGTGCACCTGGACGACGTCAACGACAACGCGCCGCAACTCCTGCAGAACCTCGTGCGCGGCTTCCTCTCCGCCCACACCATGCCCAACCAGACCGTGGCCACCGTGCGGGCGGACGACAGTGACCTGGGCCGCAACGGGGAGGTGCTGTTCTGCCTGGCGCAGCCCGACCCCTTGTTCGAAATCCATCCCCGCACTGGGGACGTGTGGCTGAAGAGCCCCCTGCCGCCCGGGTACTACGGCACCAGGCTGCTGCAGGTCATCGCGGCGGACCAGGGTGAGCCAGCGCTGTCCTCCACCGGCCTGGTGCTGCTGCACCTAAGGGGCGAGGAGCCGGCACTGTGGTTCACAGAGACCGAGTACGAAGCCACCATCCCTGAAAACAGCAAAACCGGTAAGACTCTGCAGCAAATCATAATTTCTAAAACTCAAATTGCTTACGTGAAATGTCCTGTATCCACCTTTAAAAATAGAAGGGCAGTAATTGGGGTGAATAAATCATGCTGTTGAAATGCCTGCCAGCTTCTTCTCTCGGTTGAAAGTCACGCTGGAGTCGAATGTAATGTCCGGCATGATTGCAGATGGTGGAGCAGGTGCAGTGTATTATGGGAAGTTGGGATGTGTGTTCTGCACACGGAAGCTGTATCATCTGTCTCTCTGTTGTTTGTCTCTAGGCTCGCTGGTTGTGACCGTAGCCACTCAGGACCAGGGCTCAGGGAGGAGGGGAGTCAGGTACAGCATCCTCAGCGGCAATGAAGACGGGGCCTTCGCTCTGAATCCTCACACTGGTGAGTCTGTGCACAGCGGAGGTATCACACTTCCAAATAACACGAAAGCGTGCCCTCCCCTCACTGGAGTAAACCTCCGGGACAGTGTTTCCATCCGCTGTGACCACCGTGAGCTGCCTGGAGAGCCCTCGGGTCTCTCCACTGTCTCCTTCATTGCTGTTCCTCGGGAACTCCACGCACGCTTCCTATTGATGCTGTTTCTCTTTCATACGCAGCCAGAACCCTGCCTCTGACAAACAATGAAAATTAACACAACTGTTGTAATCCTCCGATCAGTTTTCCACACAAGCAATTCTTCTTTCAGTTGCAGTTTGCGCAGCCGGCATCCAAGTCCCTGTGGACTGCGTTGTTGAAGCGGCTTGGTTGCGGTCGTCTGCGCAGGGTGCTCGAGCCAAGTGGGCTGCAGAGGCCTGGAAAGCAGGGAGCTTCGCTGTGGGTCAGAGCATTCGCTGGGGTCTCGCTCGGATGCTGTAGACTCTGTCTGTTGTAGAAGAGTATATACACCGATCAGCCATAACATTATGAGCACTGACAGGTGAAGTGAATAACACTGATAATCTCGTTATCATGGCACCTGTCAGTGGGTGGGATATATTAGGCAGCAAGTGAACATTTTGTCCTCAAAGTTGATGTGTTAGAAGCAGGAAAAATGGGCAGTGTAAGGATCTGAGCGACTTTGACAAGGGCCAGATTGTGATGGCTAGACGACTGGGTCAGAGCATCTCCAAAACTGCAGCTCTTGTGGGGTGTTCCCGGTCTGCAGTGGTCAGTACCTATCAAAAGTGTCCAAGGAAGGAAAAGCGGTGAACCGGCGACAGGGTCATGGGCGGCCAAGGCTCATTGATGCACGTGGGGAGCGAAGGCTGGCCCATGTGGTCCGATCCAACAGACGAGCTACTGCAGCTCAAATTGCTGAAAAAGTGCATCGCAGTTTGTTGCGTATGGGGCTGTGTAGCCACAGACCAGTCAGGGTGCCCATGCTGACCCCTGTCCACTGCCTACAATGGGTACGTGAGCATCAGAACTGGACCACGGAGCAATGGAGGAAGGTGGCCTGGTCTGATGAATCACAAGTTCAAGGTGTTGACTTGGCCTCTAAATTCCCCAGATTTCAATCCAATCGAGCATCTGTGGGATGTGCTCGACAAACAAGTCCGATCCATGGAGGCCCCACCTCGCAACTTACAGGACTTAAAGGATCTGCTGCTAACGTCTTGGTGCCAGATACCACAGCACACCTTCAGAGGTCTAGTGGAGTCCATGCCTCGATGGGTCAGGGCTGTTTTGGCGGCAAAAAGGGGACCTTCACAATATTAGGCAGGTGGTCATAATGTTATAGCTGATCGGTGTATATATACACTATAGATATCATTCCTGTTGCCGTGCAGATACCTGTTGTGTTGCAGTGATTCTGGCAGACATGGTATTGGCCGTTTCTGTGACATTCGTTGTCCTTGTCTCTCACTTCTTGAACCATCCATTCAAAGGACCTGTTGATCGTCCTCACCGCCATTTTGTGTTGGAAAGACAAATTATTATTATTTTTAGTAACATTTTCTTGTTAATTTTTGTGTTTATGAAAACTCGCACTAATTGAATTTATTTATGACTCTGTTTATTAATCTAACCTCACTCTGGTGCAAAGCGAGGAATAACTGTAGGCATTCAAGACAGAAAACAGGAGACACTTCTTCACACAGAGAGGCGTCACAATCTGAACAAACTCACCAGCGATGTGGCTGAAGAGACAATTTGGGAACATTCAAAAACAGACTGGATAGGATCCTTGATCACTTAGTTATTAATGGACACCAAACAAGCACTATGGGATGAATGGGCTCCTCTCGTTGGACACTGTCTCATGTTCTTTTATACAGTCCTTTGTGCAGTGATTTTAAATCATCAATATTAGTGTTTGTGTTTTAAGCAGTTTGAGTGATTATTTCCTCATTCTGTTTATCAGCAAATAAACTGCACTTTAGTTATTTATTTATTAATGTTTGTTTCTATGTTGGATTTATGAGTGGTGCATCATATTAATCTGATGTTTAAAGACATTACAGCTCCTCAGTAAACAAACGTGGCCACAGCGCAGCACTGTTAGAGCACAGGGTCAGTGTCCGTGATGGAGGGCTGCTGCTGTCAGCGTCTGCTCTGCCCCCCCTGCCTCGACAGCTGCACAAATAAAACCAGCTCTGTAGCTGAGCATGTTATTTTATTCTCTATTATAAAGTAGACTTATGGTGAGTCAAGTTGTATTATTTATAACTTCATATTAAGGTTACCGTGGTATTTGTGCTTAAGGTTGTCGTGCTGTGGAAATCGTCCCGTCCCTAAAGGGTCTGATGCTCTTTCGATTACTCTGGGCTGCACTGTGTCAATGAGGTATTTCCTGTACTGACACACCTGCTTCACTGATCCAAACGATGGTACCCAAGTCTTCACCAGTTTCTCTTCTGCAATGATACGAGTTTTGCGAGATGTGAGTGGGAACTTAGTTGCGTTCGGCCCCTCCACACACACAGCACCAAGGGCCCCGAGGATGCAGCCCTGTGATCTGTGTGAAGTTTGTCAAATACACGATGGCGTAACCTGACTTCGCCTGTTTGATGCTCTTTCTGTTTCCTGTTATTCAGTTTTTCAGCAATATGTTTTCTGTTTAAATCAACCGTCCTGTTGCCATTATTTGTCATTTCTTTTTTTAAGCACTTGCTCCGGTCTGAGCTTTACTCATCGGCTCGTCCTGAACTCTGAGTTCTAACAATACGCACCAACACTTCAGGGGACACTTTATCTGTATGTTTTTCATTTTGGCCTCTCAATGGCATCATTTTGTGGATGTAATCTCTGAATAACATGATTTCCTCTCCTCCTGCGTGAAGGCTTTGTGCATGAGATCATCTTTTTCACATCTTTGTGATTCATAAATGCCAATACACAGAGCGCCCCCCCCGGCCCCACTGCAAAGATGGCTTCCCCTCATCCTGCTAGTTAGCCCTGCCAATAGGAAACTGCTTACAGGTTTCCTAACTAGACCCAGAGAAAAGTGAAAAATGAACGACAGAATCTCATCCTCCTCCGAGTGGCTGAGTGAAAATGCCTCGATAATCCTGATCATGAAACCGTACTTTCAGTTAGTGAGATGGGATGGGGGGGTGTGCAGGGTTTGTCTTTGGGCACGGTAATGACCCCGAACACACAGCCAGAGTAAGGACTGGAGCAGAATCCAAATCGCAAACTACAAACTTTTATCCAATCTGGCTATCAGTTACCATGAGAAAGAAGACGAAACACGGTACGCACTGGAAGTCATGGGTATCCCGGTCAGAGCTTTGATTGGTCTTCTTCCGCAGTCATAGACGAGTTCGACAGGAGAGGGGATCGGAGACGGAATAGAATAGAACCAGTCTAAATATGCTGGGGCACAATTAGACCTAAAATGCTCAGCAGCAGCCAGCTATATCATGCTAAAGCTGCCCAGCGACATCCAGGTGTGATTTCTCCCAAGAGGGGACATTATAATGAAGAAGTTTTGGCCTCAAATGGCCACAGGTCCCCTGGTGCTGTCTCTAAAGGAGAGCGATGCCTGTCCACCTGAAGCAACAGGTTCTAATGCAATCCATCTTCCTCTGATAGAGTCCCAGGTCCAGTCTGTGATTGTCACTGATCGGGGCCTATGGAGACTGTTCGGGGCCGCTGTGTGTGTGCCTGTATTCTCAGTGTGTGGGTGCTGTGTGTTTAGGGGCCGTGTCGGTGAAGGAGCCGCGCTCTCTGGACTTCGAGCGGAGGAGTCATGTGCACCTGGTGGTCCTGGCCTCTAGCGACTGGGGCACGGCGCACTGCCGGGTGAGCGTGGCGCTGCAGGACGTCAACGACAGCCCGCCCGGGTTCGAACAGGCCTACTACAGGACGGCAGTGTGGGAGGGCCAGATCCACAACACCTACGTCATGCAGGTACAGCACTGGGTGTGGGTGTGTGGGTGTGTTTGTGTGTGTGTGCACCTATAAGAGTGTGAGAGTGTGTATCAGTGTGTATACATGTGCTGTAAGAGTGTCAGTGAGAGTGTGTGTCAGGGTGTGTGTCAGTGAGAGTGTGTCAGTGTGTTTCTGTGTGTGTGTGTGTGTGTGTATGTGTGTGGGTGAGTCAGTGCATGTGTGTGTGCTGCGAGAGTGTCAGCATGTGTGCGTGTCTGTCAGTGTGTTTCTGTGTGAGTGAGAGAGTGTGTATGTGTGACTTTGTCAGTGTGTTTGTGTGTGCTTTAAGAGTATCAGCGTGTGTCGGTGTGTTTCTGTGTGTGTGTGTGTCAGTTTGTGTGCACCTATAAGAGTTTCGGTGTGCTTGTGTGCGTGTGTGTGTGTTAGTGTGTTTCCGTGTGTGTGTGTGCGTGTGCGTGTGTGCACCTATAAGAGTGTGAGAGTGTGTGTCAGTGAGTGTGCATGTGCTGTAAGAGTGTCAGTGTGTTTCTGGGTGTGTTTGAGAGAGTGTGTGTGTGGGTGTGTTGCGTGTGTGCACCTATAAGAGTTTCAGTGTGTTTCTGTGTGTGTGAGAGAGTATGTTAGTGTGTTTCTTTGTGTGTTTGTGTGTGTGCACTTATAAGAGTGTGAGAATGTGTGTCAGTGTGTGTGTGGCTGTGTTAGTGTGTGTGTACCTATAAGAGTGTCAGTGATTCTGCAAGTGTGTGTGTGTTTGAAGAAGCACTGAAGCTGTAGCACTGAGCTGAGTTCAGTGTGCGTTGGGTCTAAATAATGCAGATTGAAAGGGGAAAAGTAATTGGAGATTCAAAACTGAGTAAAAGAAAAAAAGATCTGTATTTTGTGAAACCCCAGCACTGATGCAGGGGCTGCAGACTCGTCGTTGCGGGTGGGATTCTTTCACGTCCTTCATCCTTCCTGTCGCCGTGGTCTTCCAGGTGGTGGCCACCGATGCCGACACCGGGCCAAACAGACAGCTGGAGTACTCCATCCTGTCGGGGAACGAGAATGACGCCTTCCTGCTCGACTCGGTCAGGGGCATCCTGGCCACCAACGCCATCCTGGACCGCGAGATCGTGCCGTCCTACAGGTGAGCCAGAGCGGCCAGACGGCTTCACCATCTCACCGGCTCCTCTCCGGCCTGATGAACACTGGGTTTGATAAAGCTCGGTTCACACCTCTAGTGCAGAAGGAGAAATCCATGAGTCTGAATCTCTTCTCCGTGGGGCGGAGAGTGCCAAATCATGTCGGATGGGGGTTGAGTGTCCAGAGCGCTGTGGGGCATGTTGTTCGTCCGCCATAGCGGCATCCTTGAAAAGGGAAGAGAAAAAACAGAAAACAAGGGCTGCTTCCACACAGGTTTTTGAGTAAATGAGTCAAGTATTGATATTGTTTGTTATCGGGCCATTTCCGGTTAAACCGGTCGGCTCGGAACAATAGGCGCAGTGTTTGATGAGAATAAACATCTCGGCTGTGAGCGCAGGCCTGCAGGGAGCCGGACCAGCCGTCGTGAGTCAGGGCTGCGTAGTGCACGACTCACAGGAGGTGCCGGGCCTCGAGGAGAACCCAGCAGATCTCAAACTGGGCACAGCAGGACAGATATCTATCAGTCCAGTATCTGTGTCGCTTTCCTCTCAGTCGGTTTGTTTCTGTCCGAGTTTGCTGATTGAATCTGAGCTAAACCTGGGTCTCCGCTGAGACCCGCTGCCCGGCCGCTGTGTTCGTGTGACGGAGCTGCTGTTGTCTGTCTGTGCAGGCTGGTCCTGCAGGCCGTGGACGCAGGGGACCCCCGGCTCACCGGCACCACCACGGTCCGAGTGCAGGTGGTGGACGTCAACGACAACGCGCCGGCCATCCCGCCCATGGAGCCTGCTGAGATCGCCGAGAGTAAGACCGAGCGGCGGCAGCTCCTTGTGCTTCATGCCTCTCCTCCTCCTCCTCCTCCTTCTTCTGCTGCTGCTTCTGCTTTTTCTTCTTCTCCTTCAAAAAAATTAAATATAAAGTATATAAAGGGAAAAAGAGACCTTTGTAAAAGCTCATTTGTCTCTCCCTCTTTCTCCCCCTCTCTGTCTCCTCTCCCTCTTTCTCTTCCCCCTCTCCCTGATGTCCCCCTCTCTCTCTCGTCCTGCTGTGCACCTCTCAGATCTCCCGGCCGGCTCCATCGTCACGCAGGTCACAGCCAACGACGTGGACCTGGGCTCTACGCTCACCTACCGGTTCTCGGAGGATGGGGACGCCAGGGGCAGGTTTGCCATCGACCGCTACACCGGTGTGGTGACGCTCACCGGCCCACTGGACTACGAGGAGGGCTCTCGGTACCGGCTCCGGGTCCGGGCCTCCGACTCAGTCCACCACACCGAGGCGGACTGCAGCGTCCTGGTGCTCGATGTCAACGACAACCCGCCTGCCTTCTCCCAGGACTCCTACCAGGTACGGGGGTGCGGGGCTCTCCCTTCTGTGTTGTTCACAGCCGAGCTCGACGGTTCAAGTGGGTCCAGATCCACAGGGGCCTCTCTGGAGTCCGAGGCCTTGGCTGGGGTTGGGGTTTGTGTAAAATCTGTGCAGTGCAGGTCCGGGTGCTGCTGACTGGTGATGCTCTCACTCATTCCTCTGTGTTTCTCTCCGTCCACCTGCAGGTGGTCCTCCCAGAACTGACCCCCGAAGACACGTTCGTCCTGGCGCTGACGGCCACGGACAGGGACTCCGGGCTCAACGGGGACATCTCCTACCGGCTGCTGTTGCCCCGGGACAAGGGCTTCTACATCAGCGCGGAAAACGGTAAGAAGAGTCTGTGGCGTCCCGGACGGGGAGTCACTGCCGCCTCAGACCGGATATTGTTGTTGTTATAATAATAATAATCATAGCTTGTGTGTGTCTGTTATTAGTAGTACTAGCAGTGGTACCTGTAGTGTTAGTTGTATATCTATTTATTCATTGTTATTTAGTTTGACAGCCATTGCACGCGCTCGTGGTTGTTGTGTCCCTGGGGGCCGCTCTGAGGGGTGCAGACTGATTTGTCTTGGAGGAGATCAGAGAGAAGCATATCAGCCTTTATATTCATATTCCCTCACCAGTACGTGTTATGTTATAATCTTGGGATAATGTGTGATTAAAAAACCTAAACCTGCTGAAAGTTTTGTGGCGAATCATCGCCCCTGATGCAGGAGTGCAGTGAGGTCGAGGCTCCACTTCAGCGGTTCCTGGCAGCTCCGTTTTTATTTAATTTTGTCCGGATCATAGTGTTCTGGTAACGTGGCACCAGTCAGAGCTCATAGAATGCATTCCAGAACGCTCCTGTGCTCCGTCAGCGCAGAGGCCGATTAGAGACCGCAGAGCCAGCGTGTTAAAGACGGGTCTGAGTCCGTCCTGTGATCCGAGTCCAGAATCAGAGGTTGGAAGCTCTGTAGGATCACAGCCATCGCAGCTTTATCAGAGCAGGGAGAGCAGGAACTGGCTCTCAGTCGTGGAAAACCAGCCGCGTCTTCGGGTCGAAGCAGGATTTACTGAGGTTTTGTTTGGAGGCCAAAAGTTAATGGAAGAAAAAATGTTTGTTGCATGTTCTGTGGCAACATGACTAATAGGAGGAGAAACTCTGAGTGGCGTCAACAGAAGAACAGAGCTTTCATAATATTGTCTTAATCCGAGAGAAAAGCAGCCCCTGCAATGCGATACGGTAAACTGTAGTATTCATGATCTGTGCGTTTGAGTCCAGTGGCCTGTGTGCGTAGACAGATCAATCAAACTGTTCTACACAACGCTGAGAAGGAAAGCAAATCACAACCCATTTCTCAGGACGTACGGGAATATTCGTGATATATGGGAGAGAGGCCCATTAAGCGCTGATGCAGTGCGTCGAGGGTGGGCCGGTCTGGGGCAGAGAGCGTTCTGCTAATCATTTGTTTCAAAAGACCTGGAACGATTTCCAAAGAGCAGCTGGGCAGGTCATTTATTAAATTAAGTCATTTAGGAATGTTTTGGAATACAGAGCCGAACACACGGCCGCACTCACGGACTGGAGCTGGCCCGGCTTAAATTAATTGGAGAAATTACTTGCCAAATTGATCAAATGCATACATTTGTTGCCGGTCTTTGGAAACTGGGGAATTAGGGCCACGTGTGGGAAGCCTGGAGGAGGGCGGGGTCTTCAGCTCTCCTGCACATCTCTCTCTCGGCCCAGCAGCGCTCGAGCCCAGTGCGTCATGTTCATGTCAGCTGATCAGGAGCGTGCATGTGTGTCAGGATCCAGCATGTCACGGTGCCCGTTTGTGTGTTTCAGGTTCCCTCTACACGGACAAGCCGCTGCGGTTCCTCACCGACAGCAGTGTGGTTCAGCTCCTTGTGGAGGCCAGGGACGGAGGGGACCCCCCGCTGACCGCCGTGACCTCGGTGGAGATACACATCCAGGACGCCAATGACCATGCGCCCCGGTTCCAACAGGCCGCTTACCAGGTCAGTGCCGCGGAGGACACCAGCGTGGGAAGCACCCTGCTGTTCCTGTCCGCCAGCGATGAGGACCGGACCCCCGAGAACGCCTTCCTGGACTACAGCATCGTCAGCGGAAACAAGGAGGGCCGCTTCTGCCTGGAGGTCAGCGCAGTGCCGACGGAGGCCCGGCCGGAGTGCGTTGCCCGGCTGGTTCTGTGCGGCTCTCTGGACCGCGAGACCACGGGCAGCTACACACTGGTCGTCTTGGCTTCGGACCGGGGGGCGCCGGCCCTGAATGGCTCTGTGGTCGTGTCGGTGACCGTGCTGGATGTCAACGACAACGCGCCCGTGTTCGTGAGCCCGGAGTATCGCGTGGAGGCGGGAGAGGGCAGCCCGCAGGGCTCCAGGCTCACGCAGGTGTCGGCCCGGGACGCAGACCTCGGCGCCAACGCGGAGGTGAGGTATGACATCGTCTCCGGCAACAGTAAGGGCCTCTTCCGGCTGGACCACCGTAGTGGCGCCTTGGAGGTGAACCGGAGCCTAGACTATGAGGAGGATGCCTCGTTCACGCTGACGGTGCAGGCGGCCGACGGGGGTCGGGCCAGGGCGGGGAAGGTGGCCTTCGCTGTGATTTATGTCTCCATCCTGGACGAGAACGACAACTCGCCCTACTTCGCCTTCCCCGAGGTGAACTGCTCCATAGTGGAGAACCAGCCAGCCTTCTCCCCCGTCTGTGCCGTGCGGGCGCTGGACGCCGACGCCGGCCCCTTCGGCCAGCTGAGCTACTCTGTCCTGTCGCCCTGCTTCACCGACTACGGCAGCCCCGGCAGGAAGGAGGCCTTCACCATCGACCCGCTCACAGGGGACATCCAGACCCGGCAGGCCTTCGACTACGAGCGTGAGAGCGAGTACTGCCTGGTGGTGCAGGCGGCCGACACGGGCGATCAGACGGCCACGGTGAGGGTCCGCATCCACATCGAGGGCGTCGATGAGTTCAGCCCCGTCTTCACTCAGGACCTGTATCAGTTCGAGCTGCCAGAGAAGTCGGAGGTGGGCCAGAGCGTGGGCCGGGTCGAGGCCACAGACAGCGATGCCGGGCTGGACGGGGCGCTGCTGTTCTCCCTGGCAGAGCCCTCCCTGTTCTTCGCAGTCAACAGGACCAGCGGGGCGATCTATGTGTCCGGCCTGGTGTACCGGCGGAGAGGCAGTCTGAGGAGCAGAGAGGACCTGGTGGAGCTCCTGGTCAGGGTCAGCAGCCCCAAGCCGGACTCCAAATCCACCACCTGCCTGGTGGCTGTGAATGTGTCAAGCTCGGTGGCCGAGGCTTTCACCGGGATGCCCTTCAGCATTCTGAGCATCAGCCTGGGCGTCTCCCTCCTCGTCTTCCTCCTGCTGGTCATCAGCCTGGTGGGGCTCATCCTTAGGTACCGCAGGAAAGATGTCCAGGTCCAGAAGGGGGCCCTGCAGCCCCTGGCAGCCAGCTTGAACCCCAGCACCGACACCTTGAACGGGGCGGGCGGCCATGGCGCCATCGGCCTGCAGGACCTGCGACTCTGCAACAAGAAAGAGGCGGCAAACCTCTGCCGGCACTCGGACTCCAGCGGCCGGGGGTCCGCCGAGGGGGACACGGCTGAGGACGAGGAGATCCAGATGATCAACGAGCATCCCTGTGGAAAACGCTCGGGCTCAGAGCTCAGCGAACGGGCGTCCAGGGTCCCGGACTCTGGCATCCCCCGTGACTCCGACCAGCTGTCCTGCCAGTCTGAGGAAGAGCCAGACCCGAGCGGGGATGTCCCAGCCACAGCTGCCGGCACCGCGAGCTCAGAGAGCCTGCATACCTTCAGGGAGGAGGGTGGGGGGGAGGGGATGCTGACGAGGGGCGCAGCGCAGGCGAGGGACGCCGTCATCACGGATGGGCCCGGCCTGTACGCCTTCCAGGGCGGCCAGGTGGCGTCGGGCGGCTCGCTGGCGTCTCTGGTGTGCACCGAGGAGGAGCTGAGGGGCAGCTACAGCTGGGACTACCTGCTGCACTGGGAGCCCACCTTCCAGCCGCTGGCCTCGGTGTTCAGTGACATCGGCCAGCTGCAGGACGAAGCCTCGCAGAAGCGCAACTTCCCAAAGGAAAGCCGGGGCCTCATCTACCCACCTCCGCTGATCACCGCCGTGGCCCAGCCTGGCATCAGGGCCGTGCCCCCCCGCATGCCCACCCTGACTGGCCGGCCCCCTTTCCCCAAGTACGCTCACTCGCCCCTCGGCGGGAACTCGGGCCTCACCCCCACAGCCATGACCCCCAGCTTCTCGCCCTCGCTGTCCCTGCTCACACTGCGGACCCCCACGGCCTCCCCGGTCGTGTCCGAGGCGGGGCTGGGCGCCCCCCCGCAAGTGGCCCCCTTCCACCCCTTCATGGTCCGAGAGGGAGAGATGCAGGTGTAGCCCCTCCACTCCACAGACTCAGACTGTTTGTTTTGTTTTGTTTCGCCGCAGAACTTTGGTCTTCATGTAATATGTGTTTAAATTATTGTTATTATTGTTATTATTGTTTGATTAAGGAGTGGTGAAGGATTCTCTGTGCAGGCGGTTGTTTGAACATCTCCACCTACAGGGCTTGGTCTCGGCAGGAGCAGATACAGAGCCCAGAAACCCAGACACTGAAGCTGACTCTCAGCTCTGGACGCTGGTGCCCGTGTCAGGTGGGTTTGAGCACAAGAGCGAAGGTGGAAGCCGACAGGAGGGTTTTTGGTTCTCTTTTTTGGTTTTTGGTGGCATGGTAAACACCAGGTTGAGGGTTGTTTAGTATGATGTAGTGTGTGTGGTTACAGCTGACTCAGAGCAGGGCTGTACACAGTTCGAGCCGTCAACACACACGATGTCCTACCTGCAAACCTCTGACTTTCCAGGAACGCGTATTAGTTGTTAATCACATGTCTGGCCAGACTACATGAACACTGTCAAAGCACCGGCTGATCGAGTCCCTGTTTATTCTTTTTGTGTCATGAAATATACGGGGGATACGATATCGAATCAAGAACTCACAGCACCTGAAGTGTACAGCTGGGCTTGTGTTGCACTAAGAGTTTCATAACGGCAAGTCTTTAGATGGAATGAGTTTACCCTCACTGTCAAACCAAAAGCCTGTTGTCTTCAATTAATAAATAAATAAAAGAGCTCTATACTTGAATCTCAACAGCCTTGTGCGCTTGATTTAAGAAATAAAAATATCCACTGTGTACTTCCCACTTTCAACTGGACCTCCAATACGAAACCCAAGCAGACAGAACAGCATTAAAGCTGCCTTACAAACACACGTTTCTAGTCTCTTGTGTTGCTGTTCTCACATGATACTTCAGCTGCAGTTTTGGTTTATTTTGTAACATAAGAACATAAGAACATAAGAAAGTGTCCAATCGAGAGGAGGCCATTCACCCCATAGTGCTCGTTTGGTGTCCATTAATAACTAAGTGATCAAGGATCCTATCCAGTCTGTTTTTGAATGTTCCCAAATTGTCTCTTCAGCCACATCGCTGGGGAGTTTGTTCAGATTGTGACGCCTCTCTGTGTGAAGAAGTGTCTCCTGTTTTGTTTTGAATGCCTTGAAGCCCAATTTCCATTTGTGTCCCCGGGTGCGTGTGTCCCTGCTGATCTGGAAAAGCTCCTCTGGTTTGATGTGGTCGATGTCTTTCATGATTTTGAAGACTTGGATCAAGTCCCCACGTAGTCTCCTCTGTTCCAGGGTGAAAAGGTTCAGTTCCTCAGTCTCTCAGTAGGACATTCCCTTCAGACCTGGAATAAGTCTGGTTGCTCTCCTCTGAACTGCCTCTAGAGCAGCGATATCTTTCTTGAAGTGTGGAGCCCAGAACTGTCCACAGTATCCAGATGAGCTCTAACTAGTGCAATGTACAGTCTGAACATCACTGCCCTTGTTCTCATTTCTACACTTTTGACAATATACCCTAGCATTGTGTTTGCCTTTGTTATTGCTTCCCCACATTGTTTGGATGGAGAAAGTGAGGAGTCCACATAGACTCCTAGGTCTTTCTCATGCGTTACTTCATCTAGTTCTGTTCCTCCCATAGTGTAATTATACTGGACATTTTTGTTACCTGCATGTATTACCTTGCACTTGTCCACATTGAATTTCATCTGCCAGGTGTCGGCCCACAACTGAATATTATCTAAGTCCCTTTGAATAGCCTGTGCTGCCGAGATTGTATCTGCTGAGCCACCTATTTTAGTATCATCTGCAAATTTGACAAGTTTGCTAACTATCCCAGAGTCCAGATTATTAATATAGATTAGAAAAAGCACAGGCCCTAGTACTGATCCCTGTGGAACTCCACTAACAACCTCACTCCAGTTAGAAGTGACTCCTCTAATCGACACCCTCTGTTTCCTATACATCAACCAGTTCATAATCCATCTACTTACATTACCCTGAATGCCTACAGCTTCCAGTTTGAGGATCAGTCTTTGGTGTGGATTTGTGTTCCGAGGCACACCGCTCGTCAGACACAGCAGCTGTGTCGAGGAGTGTCTCGTCAGCCTTTATTGGTCATTACTGGCACTCAGTTTCAGTCTCAGTTGTGTGTCTCTGGGTCGCCTGTGCTGCTGAAATCCACCTGAGTTAACAGGCCTGCTTTGGGGCCAAGGCCAGCTGAAACTGTCGAAGGGTCATGGCGTCCACATGCTTGTGTGTTATTATAGTATGTTTCATTAGGTTTGTGTATTTCATTGTTTGTTTCATTCATTGTTTCATTTCTTTGCTTTTCTGTTTGAACACAACTGCAGTGTCTGCTGGGGAACTAAAGGTCAGATCGAAGGGGAACACAGCCCTGCCGGACACGAGACTTGGTCTTTTCACAAGCAGACATCTTTCCGGGGCGTTTTGTTAATTCAGTGTTTAATTTTGAACCGTTGATTAAAATGGAAACTGATCCACTCAATCCACGGACCCCAAAGACAACACACAAGTCTGCCAATGCCTTCTGCTGCACTGATGCGCTGCGGGACTGTGGAGCCCCTGGCTGGAATCCCAAATTAAAACATACTTCGAGTCTTTGCCTGAAGTCGATCAAAGCGAATTCCAAGAGCAGAAAAGCTCCATCAAGCTGAATTCAAAATAAGTGTTTCATGCAGAAATATGCCGATTGCATTTCATCTGGTTTTACTTCACAACCACAGAGCGAATGCATTAGGATTCTACGCAATTAAGTGTCAATTAGCAGGTTTTCTCAGTAATGAGGTGCATGCTGCGTGCGCCGGGGTGGCGGCTGTCTTGTCGGTTCCCCTGCGATGCTTTTGGGAAGATATCGGCGATGATATGGAAGCTGCGAACAATAGCCGTCTTTTCCTTTCCACGGGGGGATTTGGCTGCTCTCTGCCTGAGCTTTGCCAA
Organism: Amia ocellicauda; assembly: GCF_036373705.1. Taxonomy (NCBI): domain Eukaryota; kingdom Metazoa; phylum Chordata; class Actinopteri; order Amiiformes; family Amiidae; genus Amia; species Amia ocellicauda. The sequence goes on from NC_089861.1 coordinate 374,795, forward strand.
ATGACCTGATTAAAAAAACTGCCATAAATTGATTCCAAATGGACCTGGAGTCTGCGCTCGCTCGCTCGCTCTCTCTCTCTCTCTCTCTCTCTCTCTCTCTCTCTCTCTCTCTCTCTCTCTCTCTCTCTCTCTCTCTCTCTCTCTCTCTCTCGAGTATCGAGAACCCAGATACTCGAGGCTTTTCCCTGGTGGAGAGAATTCCTCAGCACGGAGGACAGGCAGTTCCCTACCTGTCCCTTCCAGTTGCTGACTTTAGCCTTATTGCTGTGTGTGTATTGGGGCTCCTCACTCTAAATTCAGACTGGATGAAGCTTCTGCACCAGGAGGCCGATCTTCTCGTGTGTCGTGCTTGTCGCTCCACGGGGGTGGAGGGTGACGGCGCAGTGTGAATCTGAGTGGGGGCTTTGAACTGTACACCCCACACGTGCTGTTTACAGGGAGACGGACCCAGCGGACACAGAGCAGTGTGACGCAGTGACGCACGGCCTGGCGCTCCTGGGACACACCCAGGGCAGGTACTGACTGTGAGTGCATGGATCCCTCAGTCAGCCTGTTCCTGGTGCTGTTGATGATGCTCCGTTGACTCCCTCTGTGTTTCTGCAGGGTGAGGGTCAGGGCAGGCAGTTACAAACCATTTCTGAGCAGAGGCGTCGACACTAGGCTGATACAGTGCAGTGCATTGCCCGCCCCTGCCTCATACCAATTGTGGAATGGGTACGATATTCTAATTATTTTATAAAGTCAATAATAACAACAATACATTCACAGTCTCTGTGCTGCTCGGGACCGACCCAGAGGGACCTGTCGTCAGAGGCCCAGAGACGGAGCTGCGCCGAACCTTCAGGAGGCCATGGGAGCTGTCACAGTAAGCATCTACAGTGAAGTACAGCACAGTGCTGTGTAGTACAGTAAAACACGTATAGACTGGTGTAGTACATTAGTGAATACCCTATAGATCTATACTGCAAAGTACGGAATACTCCCTCGTAGGTGCAGTATAGTACAGTACAGTATAGTACAATGTTTCACTACAGTATAATATAGTGTACTGTATTGTACTGTACTTCACAGTACAGTATAGTTATGAAAGTGCTTTTGCAGCCCTGCTCAATGACCGCGCCATTGTCTGGGGTTTTGGACAAGGTGGACAGAAAGAGAAGAGGATTGGCCTCTAGATTAAAAGCTCTGCAGGATTCCTCATCGTGCTCATCTCCTCAGACTCTCTGAATCTCCTCAGGGTCCAATCGGACGAGACGGTGGTTCCCTTTGGATCGTCAGATAGGTTGGCATATCTGTGGAGAAACCCGGATGAGAGCATAAAGCACAGAGTGTGGAGAACTGGGCGGAAGGAGTTAGGTGTTCATGATGAGGAGCTATTGAACTGATCCCTCGTTATTCCCCTCGACCCTCGGGGGCCCCCAGGGGCTCTGGTCGCCTGACGCATAGAGCCTGGCTGTGCAGCCGCAGTCTGCACCCCGCTATGACAATCAGCACGGCAGCGGTATGAGTGATGTGCCATAACGCAGCCCAGCACCAGGCGTTAATTTCTTAAAGGGCTTGGTTTTTGAAATGATCTGAGATGTGAGACTGATATCATGGGCCACCATTGCCCAAAACCCACACTCCCCCCTCTCCTCTTCCTCTCTTCACCTCCGTCTCCTCCTTCGATCACGCTCTGAAAGGGATGGAAGGGGAAGCAGTAGCAGACAGGACTGGCTGTGGCTCCACTTGGTTTTGATCTACACATAAACATTGTCTTCATGCACAGCAGACGGGATGCTGTTTAATACATGACTTTACTGATGAGAAAATAAGGCGTTTTGTCCAAACAGAAAGGTACTCGATGCACATTCATTCTTAGTGGTTTTCCTGGTGCAGGATTTGACTTCCAAATACATATACATTTCATCATTAAATAGTCATATTTCTGCTTTCCTGCGTCTGAGCTCTCAGCACCTCCATGCCCTGCGCAGTAATTTGACCCTGAATTCCCGTGTGTGCAGCAATGCAGTAAAGCGGCCTCCGTGTGTCAGCGCGTTGCCCGCCAGTCTGGGACGCCTCTCCTGGCCCTTTGATCCAGCGCTGCGATCTGCACGTAACTGGAAACCACTCCTGACAGGAATAGCAGTCCGACACGCTGTTCACCCTGACGTCTGTCAAGAGCAGTCGGCTGTACGAGCATGAAATCAATATTCTGCAGTGAATGACTTTACCACACGTGTGTTACGTCACCTGTAATGTGGCCTGCATTGTGTGTCGGCTCCCTGGCTGGTTTTGTGTACTGTGTGCAGAGCATGTTGGTGTAACTGCATCAATGAGCATTTTATCCACAACACAATGCACTTTGACCTTTTCTTGAGGAACCTCCTGTGGCTGTTTAACTGGGTGCTTTATTCCCAGTTGTGGTTTTTGCACATGTTTTTTCATGTGGTGACGCTGCTAAAGTTGTCCAGATTGCAGAAGGAAAGATCCCCATCAAGCCTCAGAGACTGGGTTGGTGCTGCGTGATTGACGGCTGGGTGTAGGTACAGCCGGGCTTCACACAGTGCTGTCGTCCGCCTCTGAACTGGGTCAAGAGTACAAACTCTCCAGGGGCGTTTTGTCGCTCTGCTGGGGAGGCTGTGCAGACCGGTTGCTGGTGTGTGTGGCTGAGACCCAGCCTGGGCCCTGACTGCTGCACACACAACACCAGTTCCCACCCGCTCTGGCCGGGCTGGGCCGGCGTGTGTGTTCAGTGTGATGATGGCACGGGCTCGAAGCTTTGTCTGACTTCACAACACCTTCAGTGGAAAGCAGCGGATCTGAGGGGAGCCCCACAGCGAGATACTGCTGTTTTCTGGGTCACCTCTTTCTTCTCCTGTCGTCAGCTCCGGCACTCCAGCTGCAGCTGCAGCAGGCTTCTTCATAAACAGATATTTGTTTTCTCTGCAGAGCATTTAGAAACAACTGCAGCAGGAAATCAGAGCCCACGGCCGCTGGAGGAGCAAAAGGTCAAGCTGAACCACAAGAGAGTGGCTGTTTTATTTCTCACCCGCCCCCCCACTTTGCCTGGATTGATTTCCTGCTGCGCATTGTTCAATTCTCTCTATGCTTTTAATGTGCAGCCTGTGTTTATATAAGCGTGCGTTGCCAGTGGATGTGTGCTGGCACTGTATCCCATGCGTTTCCTCCTGTTCTGGTACCTTTAATGGGTTCCATTTCTGGGGAAACCAGCTCTGCTAATTACACAGACACATTAAAACATTATATGAACAATTGTATTTGCCTTTTCTTGGCAACATGGTGAGGCTGGCACCAATAAACTGAGGTTTAGCAATCCCGCTCGGTGGCAAACTGCACACTTATGGCATGTTTGTACATATTTAAGAGCTCAGATCCTAGAACTATCAATGGGAGCCATTATCTGAAACCTAAATATCTGCAGAGGCCACGCAAATGAGTCACTCAGATTGAACCCTGGGATAATTCACTTTGACACTGTTTCCAATTGATTAATAGGAGCAGTTTGTGAGGGGGGTGTCGGTCTGGTGTTGTGCAGTCAGGGTTTGCGTTGTTCTTGTGTGACGACATTGGAATGTTCCGCCTCGTTGCCCTTTTACATTGATATGATTAAAACTCGGCTCTAATTTACACCACTAATAATTTCGAATATGGTCCAAACAGACCGGTGAGAACATTTCTCTAGAACAATAATAAAACCTGACTGCAATTATTGGGTGTTTTTGACACGGTTCCACGAAGCAGACAGCTACATAATAATACTTATAATACGTTCTCTCGCAAAAAAACCCAACAACTTCCTTTTTGTTTTGTGCTTTTGGTGATTTTGGAAAGGAAAGTGCAGTGGAAACTGTGAAGGCAGGAGTTTAACCTGTCCTGTCCTGTGCGGGAGCTGAATAATTAACGGCCCTCTGTAACCGAAGCGCAGGATGCTGCCAAGCGCTTATGTATCCCAGTCGATCTTTCTGGCACAGCACTTTCATCGCATTTCATTAAATGTATGAAGGATTTTGCTGCAAATCACCTTTGCCAAATAAAACTTTGACAAACAAAACCTAAATTATGTTAAGATGCAGTGAAAATGCTGCATCAAGGGAACGGAAAGAAATGCGGCTAATTAAATCATGACCCTTGAAACGAAAAGTGAACTCACACACGTACTGATGTTTTATTATAATTTGTATTTTAATTGTACAAGGCAAATGGTTGAATTTGAAATGTCAGGTAATGTATTTGCAGGAATTAGCACAGAAATGTACAGCAATACAATTTCCCTTCTTATTTTCTCCAGAGCGCATTGGAAGGTGATGCGCGCTGCAGTGATGCGGCAGGGGGGCGGCGCCTGCAGTCGCTCTGACTCACAGGCCCAGCGCTGTGAAATAGTGAGGCATAGCGTGTGACCTTCACCTCGTCTTGAATCATTAAGAGTCATAACTCAGGTTATTCCAGTAAGTGTAATCGAGGAGACAAGCTGCAAGAGATCATATCGCCCCTCATGTCACCAGCACAGGAAACAACTGTCATCCTCAGCAGTGTCAGAAAGAGTCTGTTGGTAAGAGATAGTAAGAGATCCTCTGAGTGAGTAGGTCAGAGGTAGTAAAAGATTCTCTGAGTGAGTTGCATGATCTGCTAATTTGCACAAGTTACACCTTTAGTTGTTGGAAGGTTATGTTGGAGGTGAGTCGTAACTTTGAGTGTCTATTTGTAGAGCCAAAGCCTTCACACACGCACAAACACACGGGCTCAAACAGACACACACAGACACACACACTCACACGCGCACGCACAGACACACACGCACACACGCTGACTAACAGATACGTACACAATGACCAGTCAGGTCATGATCAATAAGAGGCCAGTACACTACTATATGGTAGTGTGTCACCTGGGTCTCCTACGACACAGTCTGAATGACTGACACACTGTCAGATGGTACAGATTGTAACCTACACACACTTCTATTGCCAAACTACACAGTGTAGTATCACTGCTTCAGTAGTACGTATAATTATGCTAACCCACACAGTATCACGGACACTAACCTACCTGCTATTCTCACTCTGCTGCCAGAGCCGCTACACACGGTCAGTGACACGTATTACTGCTCCTAATGCACACAATACACCTCATGATCTGCCCTGCCCTCGACTGTGACGCTACATCGTTCATACAGTCAGGCTTTAAGAGCGATAGAAACAGCCCTCAGTAGCTCCCAGACCTCAGCGCTGCTGCAGGGGCCGCTCTAGAGCTCAGTGTGGGACAGTGGGACTCATAGACAGACCACAAAACACACACGCCAGACACACACACACACACACCCCAGCTCCACACAGCAGCGGGGCTGTAAATGTTTTGCGGGTCTCCGGAGCCTTGCTGCTGGATGTCACTGCGCAGGGCAGAGAGCTGAGATCGTTAAACGCTGGCGGTGGGGTGGGGAGCACTCGGATCCCAGTCACCTCTGAAGGCATTCTGGGTCAGAGGCTGTTATTCACTTTGCCACTTCTAATACCAATGAGCACCGTTTTCTTGTCCGGCCTGAGAGACGGGCTCCAGTGATTAGACAGACTTGAGAGACAGTTTGGGAAACGGTCCATTCCTCTCAAATGTGAAACAAATGTAATTCGACGGAATTTAATACGCTTCCAAATGGCACATCGGGTGGATTCTTTAAAAGCCGTTTTCACTGTAAAGTGTCTGCAGCACATCGTTACTCGTTTCAACTACATCCAGTTCATGGGGAATGAGAGCACAGTGTGTATCTTCTGTTCTCAGAAAGCACTTCCATTACTGGCACACACGACTGCAGATACAGGATATTCACATTCACATACATACATTCATTGGGAGCGACTGAGGTCTGCCAGTATTCTCTATTAAAACTCTTACAAAAGATAACCTTTCAATTATAATCCTTCCTTCTGTGTGTGATCTCCAGTGTGTCTATCATTGTGTGTGTGTTTGCCTGGATATGTTTATGTCCAGTTGTTTGCAGTGTCTGTTGTCCACATCATGCTAGGAAAGCTTCTGATCTTCTGATCTTCTCTGTGTTCTTCTTCTCATCTTGGGATCCAGCCCTGGTCTGGTCCTCTTGCGGTGTCCGGCCCATTGTAACATCTGCGCTCTGTGAATAAGGTATATATTAAAGGTGGGGCCCTAGTGATTGGGAGACAAGACCAGGGTTTCTGCTGATGATGTAAAGCCATCGGAGGAGAACAGAGATTACTTACAGAAAGGTATTCGGGGTTATTTGACAAGCTCATTACAGCAGATTTGTCTGAGAATTCTCCCGCCTCGCCCTGGTGTTGGGGGGGAAGTGTTTTCCTAGCGATTACGCCGGCGCAGGTTTCCACACCGGGAGTTGCTGTTGGCTGAAATACGACACAGGGGAGCGACAATTTGATGATAATTTCACTTACTTACCCTTACAATAACAGCAGTCCCCTCTCACGCGGAGCCGTCCCTGTGCAGTGTCACTCTCACTTCCCTTCTCAGGCCCGGCTGTTCACACCCCGCGCCCACGGCCCCTCCGGGGGTCCTCCGGAGCCCTACCTGCTCTCACGGGGTCCCGCCGGGCTGGCCCGACAGGGGTCTGCATTGTTCACAGGCGAGACGCACAGGGAGAGAATATTCCGTCCACAGAGCCCTCGGAGTGACTTACAGTCCTGGTATTGAACTGTCTGGACAGAATCCTGGCTGTCGGTTTGCACAACGTCCAGACCACACAATCCCGTCCAGGCCGACTGTCCCAGAGCTTAGAAGTGAGGTCTTGGTTTTAATTCAATAAATAAATGCACAAATTAATAACAATAATAATGTAAACCTGTTTGTCTGAGGAATATATTTAAACCACAGTTAGATCTCCTGTTTGGCTGTTTCTTTGGTGTTTATTTCAGAAATCCAAGCAGCACTAGTTGACTTTCATACTTGACCTGTGTTTAATTCACAAGGAATGCAGTTTTGAAACCCTGAACTGAACTCTCAGCACCCTTCAGAAAACCTGGATTAGACACTGATTGAAGATTATGCACAGTTTACTGAGCAGCCCCCATCTCAGCACTGTGCCATGTACAGTATGTTGTAAATATACCTTGTATATGTCGAAAAGCATACAATTAAAAGTGCAGGTCTGTTTTTGTTTTTAAAGGGAGTTCCGTGGCAGCAGACTTGTCTTTGTGTCGAAATAAAAAAGCTTGCTGGAGGGTACAGGAAATGTTTGTCACATTTCTGAATATAATTGGCTTCAGACTCGAGCCTTATTAGTGAGAAATATACACCGGTTCGTATCATTGTGCTTTTTCCATTTGTTTCCAGACGTAAGCGAACAATGACGGACTGGGTCTGTTCCCTTTATAGAGGCTCCGACAGACCGAAATGCACGCTCGCCTTGGTCTTTCACAAACATCTTCTGTGACAATAAGAAGTCTCTCTACATCATTGAAAGGCCGACTCTTAATATGAAAATAAATCTGTATGACATTTTAATAATCAGAAGTACAGTGTTTGTATGTGTGGTATTAATGCAGGGAAATTCCGGGCCCCTGAACTGCAAAACCACACTAATACCATATGGGTTTAATATTTTATTAAAGAGAAATCAGATTTAAGTACTTTACAAAAATACGCATATGTGTTTAAGTTTGTTTTTCCAGAAAACAAAAACAGAAACGTGGGATTTTGTGTCTGAGCGAGTCACCTGTTCTCTGTCTTTCAACACGGCTGCAGCGCAGGAAAAACACACGCAAAGAGGGGCGACATTAATCATCCACCACAGCCTGGTGTGCGATCGCTCGGCATGGGGAGAGAGTTGCGTTGCATTCCTCGTCTCAACGCTGAGGTTTAACTGATGTGAACTGATGCAGAGCGACAGGATGGGGGAGTATAATGCTCACTTGGATCGAGACTGAGTTATTTGCTCCCATAAAAAAGTGCTGGAGCTCCTTTACAGACAGGGGAGGTCTAGGGGGTTAAAATCCCCTTGTAGCTCTGCTGTCCTGACCTCAGGGGGAAGGTCGTCTTACGGGCCAGGGATCTTTGTCTCTGGAGGAAGGGCAGCGGAGAGGGGGTTAAATTAGTCTTCTAGCGCAGGAAGTCTGCAGGGGGTGCACAGAGAGATGAGGGTGCAGTCTGGCCCAGACAGCGGTAGGTAAGAGTCAAAGTGGATGCGCGCCTAGATCAGTGGGCAATGCAGGGAGCAGAGCAGTGGAGAAGCACAGAGCAGGGTCGAGGGTCGAGCAGACAGGGAGAGAGAGTGTGGTCGACTCCAAGGGAATTGAGATAGAGAGATTAGGAGAAGGTGAGGAGGAGGATGAACAGAAGAGGAGATAAGGTTCAGCTTGAGGTGTTGCGAGTGCATCCAGGATGAAATCAAAGACAGACATGAAGGAATGTGAGAGCGGATGTGGGGATCAGAAGAGGGAAAAGGCAGGAAGATCTGGGTGTCATCTGCAAGAACAGGACGGGGCCCAGGACAAGGCCTTGGGGCACACCTGTGAGGAGAGGTTGAGGTGTGGATGAAGATAGGAGGAGAACCATACGAGAGCAGCCCCGGGCATTTCAGCGTCGGCTAGAGAGGAGAGGAGGATGACGCGATCAACGGTGTCAAACACTGCACAGAGATTAAGGAGGATTAGGACTGAGGAGAGGGAGGCCGTCTGAGTGAGGGAGTGAGTGACCGCCGGGAGAGCAGTTGTTAACGTAAGCTGATCAAGGAGTGAGTGATGGGAGAGAAATGCAGAGAGCTGACTGTGAACAGAATACACTGTAACAGGACTACATACAGTTTGGTCCATAAATATTTGGACAGTGACACAATTGTCATCAGTTTGGATCTGTACACCACCACAATGGATTTGAAAGGAAACAATGAAGATGTTCTTTAAGTGTAGACTTTCATCTTTAATTTGAGGGTAGTTACATCCATATTGGGTGAACAGTGTAGGAATTACACCCATTTTTATATGTGGTCCCCCAATTTTAGGGGCTCAAAAGTAATTGGACAAACTAACATAATCATGAATTAAATTGTGAGTTTAAATACTTGGTTGCAAATCCTTTGCAGTCAATGACTGGCTGAAGTCTGGAACCCATAGACATCACCAGATGCTGGGTTTCTTCCCTGGTGATGCTCTGCCAGGCCTGCACTGCAGCTGTCTTTAGTTCCTGCTTGTTCTTGGGGCGTTTTGCCTTCAGTTTTGCCTTCAGCAAGTGAAATGCTGCTCAATTGGATTCAGGTCAGGTGATTGACTAGGCCATTGCAGAACATTCCTCTTCTTCACCTTAAAAGGTCTTGGGTTGCTTTCGCAGTATGCTTCGGGTCATTGTCCATCTGCAGTGTGAAGTGACGTCCAATGCGTTTTGAAGCATTTGGCTGAATCTGAGCAGATGATATAGCCCTAAACACTTCAGAATTCATCCTGCTGCTTTTGTCAGCAGTCACATCATCAAAAAATACAAGGGAACCAGTTCCCTTTTGCAGCTATACAAGCCCATGCCATAACATGCTTCACAGATGAGCTGGTATGCTTCAGATCATGAGCAGTTCCTTCCTTCTCCATACTCTTCTCTTCCCATCATTCTGGTACAAGTTGATCTTGGTCTCATCTGTCCATAGGATGTTGTTCCAGAACTGTACAGGGCTCTTTAGATGTTTTTTGGCAAACTCTAATCTGGTCTTGCTGTTTTTGGGGCTTACCAAAGGTTTACATCTTGTGGTAAACCCTCTGTATTTACTCTGGTGAAGTCTTCTCTTGATTGTTGACTTTGACAGAGATGACACAGCTGTTGTGAAGGGGTTTTTTACACCAGGGAAATAATAATTCTGTCATCCACCACAGTTGTTGTCCATGGTCTTCCGGGCCTTTTGGTGTTCCTGAGCTCACCAAGTGTGTTCTTTCTTTTTAAGAATGTACCAAATAGCTGATTTGGCCAAACCTAATGTTTTTGCTGTCTCTCTGATTGGTTTGTTTTGATTTCTCAGCCTACAGAAGACTTGCTTCACTCGCAGGGCCAGCTCTTTGGACTATCTAGGGTTAACAGCAGCAGATTCCAAATGCAAATGCCACACTTCAGTCAAATCTAGACCTTTTATCTGCTTACCTGTAATTGAACTAATGAGGGAATAACACACACCTGGCCATGGAACAGCTGAGACAGCTGAGCAGCCAATTGTCCAATTACTTTTGAGCCCCTAAAATTGGGGGGACCACATATACAAATGGGTGTAATTCCTTTCAAATCCATTGTGGTGGCATACAGAGACAAAATTATGACAGTTGTGTCACTGTCCAAATACAGCTCTGGAAACAATTAAGATACCACTTAACACTGATTTCTGAACTTGGAGTGGTCTTTTCCAGAGCTGTATTTATGGACCTAGCTGTATATCTACACATTAAATGGACTAGGAAAGAAAAGGCACTCTGACTCACACTAACATATTTAACATAAAATAGCACTTGTTCGCCGATTTCTGGTTCCCAGGCTGTTTTGTAAACGTGATCCTCGTACAAGAAATCAACTCATATGTGGTGCCATTGATATATTATCCTGAATAACAAGGTCTACGATGAATGAGCATGTGATTTCGTGATCGGGAAAACTCTGAAGGTTTCAGAGAATGGATGAATATTGTCATAATGTTCAAACGTCTAAATAAATACAAATGTGCCAAAATCATGACGTTGTGGGAAAACTGAGAACTTGGGGGTTTCGTATTAGGACGAATACGGTAGACATATATACATACAGAGAGAGAGAGAGAGAATAAGAATGTCTTAAACAATTATCAGGAAATCTGTGTTTTCAGAAACCTGAGAGTCTGAATCTTTTTTTCCAAGCAGGTTGAGAAGCCTGGAGGGCTGACAGTTTCTGACAGGGACGTGCGGCCGTGTGTGAGGAGCGCTGCTCTACACAATCAGCCGTTATTGAAGCCAGGTGGCCTGTTGTCTCCCCGAGTGCGCACTGCGGACAGGGCAGAGGAGTGTGCGTGCATCTCGCCCGACCTTACCCATAGTGTAATGCACAAGGGGGTGAGGGGGCAGGTGTCCAAGTGTCTTTCAGTTAAAAGGACATTTAATATCGTACAAAAATGAAAACTCTTTCAGTTTGGGTTTTTAATGTTCATTCATTTGAAAATAAACAGCAACTCCTCATTATCTGACAGGAAGGTCTTTTCAAGTGTCAGGTGTTTTCGTTCCATCATTGACCTCACTTCCAACTTCAGACGCCGCTTGTGTTTTCAGTGCTTATAATATCCCACTTGACCCTGGGACTCGACAAGGCAGTGTCTGAAAGGCAACTGCAGGGTCTTGTGGGGAGTGGGGGTACAGAAGCCAGTGCTGGGGAGGGACAGTTGCTGACCTGTATTTATAACTGAGCCGAAACAGCCCTGTGTCTGGTTCGAGTGTTGTCTTCCCTTCCAGACTGTCAATCCTGCACCGTTTATTTCTGCATGGAGAGAGTTAATGCTTATTTATATTTTAATGTTGTTAAGATGTAAACAAAGACAAAGACACAGTTATGTCACAGAGGGGAAGAGGTGAGAGTGAGCAGCCAGGTGTCACAGCAGTGCGTGTCAATCTTCCCTTAATCCAATGCCTAACACGCACACACACACACGCACATGCACACGCACGCACATGCACACACACATGTTCACACCCACACACACACACACACACATGCACACACACACATGTTCACACACACACACACACACATGCACACACATATGTTCACGCACATACACACACATTCACACACGTAGATACGCACACACACACATGCACACAGACACACACATACACACATGCGCACATACACATACACGTACACACACACACACACACTCACATGTACACACATGTACACACACGCACGCAAAGACAAAGACAAAGTTATGTCACAGAGGGGAAGAGGTGAGAGTGAGCAGCCAGGTGTCACAGTAGTGCGTGTCAATCCTCCCTTAATCCAATGCCTAACACGCACACACACACACGCACATGCACACACACGCACATGCACACACACATGTTCACACCCACACACACACACACACACACATGCACACACACACATGTTCACACACACACACACACACACATGCACACACACATGTTCACGCACATACACACACATTCACACACGTAGATACGCACACACACACACACATGCACACAGACACACACATACACACATGCGCACATACACATACACGTACACACACACACACACACACTCACATGTACACACATGTACACACACGCACGCAAAGACAAAGACAAAGTTATGTCACAGAGGGGAAGAGGTGAGAGTGAGCAGCCAGGTGTCACAGTAGTGCGTGTCAATCCTCCCTTAATCCAATGCCTAACACGCACACACACACACGCACATGCACACACACGCACATGCACACACACATGTTCACACCCACACACACACACACACACACATGCACACACACACATGTTCACACACACACACACACACACATGCACACACACATGTTCACGCACATACACACACATTCACACACGTAGATACGCACACACACACACACATGCACACAGACACACACATACACACATGCGCACATACACATACACGTACACACACACACACACACACTCACATGTACACACATGTACACACACGCACGCAAAGACAAAGACAAAGTTATGTCACAGAGGGGAAGAGGTGAGAGTGAGCAGCCAGGTGTCAATCCTCCCTTAATCCAATGCCTAACACGCACACACACACACACGCATATGCACACGCACACATGCACATACACACACACACACACGCACATGCACATGCACATACACACACACGCATGTTCGTACACGTGCACACACACGTGCACACACATACACATACACACGTACACACACGCACGCATGCACACGCACACGTACACACACACACACACACGCACACAAACACAAACTTTTACCATAGAGTGGTAATGATAAGCATACTGATTTTTACTTTTGAATACATTGTTCTTCTCTCTCAGAGTTCATGTGGCCAATCTCACGCACAGGAAACGGGGATTGCTTTCTCGTTGCCGCTGCCCAGTTGGACCTGGGCTGGCAGGCGTTGTGCTCCAGCCTGTGCTTTGATCTCGATCTGGCTCAGCGTGGTGGCAGTGGCACGAGAGAGGAAGATCTCCAGAGTCTGCCCGGCGACACGGCATAGGGAGAGTCGAGACCCTCGAGATGTCAGGGGAATAAATCTCTGGTGCGGAGTGTGTGTGAGCATCCGGAAACAAGACTCCTAAGGAAGCAGCATTTGAGAAGACAAGATGAGCCAGGATTACGCTGGGGAGGCGGGGGGCGGTGTCTCCTGGCTGGAATCCGATACCGGTCCTTCAGCTGTGATGGATGGCCAGGCCTGGGATACTGCAGCTCCACAGGTGGTGTCTTCTCTCAGCAGGAGGGGCCTTCCCTGTCCCCATCCTGTCGGATGTGGTGATTTATTCTGCACTCTGTCTGCTCCTGGCTACGTGCCAGCGGTGGGGGGTCGGTGTGGGGGCTGTCGGGGGGGTGCAGATCTTCCCAAAAAAGAACTGCAGGACCATTGTGTGGAGATGCACACAGAGGACCACGAGCTTCAAATACCTCTGCTCTGTTCATGACTGACACACACACCCCTCACTGCCCAATACCTGAAATCGTCCGGCTAAGGGGCGTCAGGGCTTGGAGCTGTAGCGTGTGCGGTGCTGCTGCTAGGATGCCGCACTGTGTGGACGTGCTGTCGCATCTGGAAGCCGTTAAGAAGAGCCCTGTGTGTCGGAGCACAGAGCCGCTGTTCCTCAGACAGGCTGCCGGCTCCGTCTCTTGCTGCAGACGGGGAGCTTCTCAGAGCCCCGGCGTCCCGCTGTGCCTGGTTTGTTTACAGCTCTGGGGCAACTGGGCAAGACCTACCATCCTTGGCCAGCGTCTCCTGTGCGGCACTGTGCCAGGAGAGCCCCCGGGGGATGCCCTCGCCTCGCAGCGCTGCTAATGAGCGCCGCTCTTTGAAGGAGGCTGAAGGGCCAGGCTGCACTGGGAGGTTTCTCATGGGGAGAGACTGAACAATTAGGCCACAGATGTGGGGTGGGGGGATTGGAATTGCGCTCCAGACCTCATTTACCCTCTAATGGGCCGTCGGCATGTGGACCTGGTTGTGCGCTCAGGGTTTCCACTAAGATCAAATGCACAGACAGCCAGGTTAATGGGTGACTAGCAACGCGTCCTTTCCTCGAGAGTGGAGGAGTGTGCTTTTGTTTTGTTTCTCCCTCGTGCTGAGTTTTGTACTCTGTAGAAAGTTTCTCTTTGAGTGTCAAATCATTTACGAATTCAAATTCCGGTCTGTTTAGTTTTCACACACTTGTATATACAGAAACAAGTGTGGCATCCCATTAACAATCAAACAACCAGCAATGACTCTTCTAACCTGCAGCAGGTGAATGAAGCTGCCGGTTGTGCTCCCTGGTATAACAGCGGATGCTTTGTCTTCTGTGTGGATTTGCCTTCATTACACTTTCTGCTTTAAGGCGTATCTTTGAATGCACAATGAATACGGTTGACTTACGTTCTCCGCAGGGATATACATTCTCCAAACTAGTTTCAGCCTTGAATGAACACATTCATCTTTTCTTCTTCTTCTTTATAACATTCTTGCTCCAGACACAATTGAGAAATACAAAGTGAAGGGCTCAATTTGTGCCTTGCATGCAGCTATTAAGTTTCCAGTGAATCGCTCCTTGATTTCTTTCCACTGGTGAAGGCGGCATACTTCGGCCCACAGATCATTGTCTCTTCTTATGAACGTAGAAGATGAAATCGAGTCCTTACAGGCTGAGATTTACTCCGTTTGTCACTTCTGATCTGGGAGCTCGCATGCTGGAAACCCTCCACAGGATGCTCTCACATCTTGCTACGGGTGGCTGGCGTTTGACTGGAAATCTCTCTGTGCCGCTGACGGACCATGCGCCGGGGCTGAAACGTTCTGTGGGCCCGGATTCCAGTTGTGTTGGGAACAAGTGATTTTCTCCGTGCTGGAAAAACAATCTGCTCGTTCTCCCACATGAATGAGATGCATAGCATGCTTCCAACACACTGAGGCAGAAATGTTCTGGCATGTTCTAATGAAATCAAACGCAGATCCAGTCCTTTGGTGAGGGAGACAGCATTGGAGAAAAAAACACATTCCCGTATTTCTGTGTGTAGTTGGCATCTATTAAAAAGCAATTGGGAAATATTAATGGAATGGTTTATCTGAGAATAACGGGGGTGTGGTCGGTGTCCTGTCCGGGAACTCATCCACACAGCGTCTCTGCTCTGCCAGCAGCTAGTCGTTCCGCTCCAGCTGAGAGATGGACATGGAAGAGAGCGGGGGGGCAGATAGTGGAGTGAGCAGACACAGGGGGCTGGGGCGGACGGGGGAACAGCCTTGTCGAACAGAGCAGCCGGGCCCACAGGACAGAGCAGGACAGAGCAGAGTAGAGCTTCTTTACCCTTACCCTTAAAGCATCACAATGTGCAGTACAGCAACCAGTACCAAGTTTCGTGAGCACACATCCCACCACAATGAGGGACAAGAGTAGGGGCGAGGGTCCCTTGTCTCTGGAGGAAGGGCAGTGGAGAGGGGGTACAGTGAGCAGGTCAGAGTCAAAACCTTGCGTATGTGGCTCAGGAGGAATCTGCGGGGGGTGTCTCCGTGCAGATGAGCTGGGAGAAGGACAGAGCGGGCTCAAGGGTCACTCCTGGATCTGTAGTGGAAGAAGAGGGGGAGTTTTGAAGAAGGCAAGGAGGAGGTCAGTACACAGACAGCAGAGCAGTGCAGAGCAGGACAGAGCAACGTGTAGCAATACAGAGCAGAGCCGAACACAGCAGCTCAGCGCACGGCATAGACAAGTACACAGCAGAGTAGCAGACAGGAGGATACAGAGGACAGTAGAGGTCATGGCTTGTGGCCAAATCAGCCAACCCAGCTGAGAGACGGCAGCCCTTTGGTCGGAGATCCCCGTGAGGTGCGGCTCTCTGTGTGTCTCCCTCCCTCTCGCCTCCACCGCGCTTCAGCCTCACCGGCTGTGACCTGGCACAGCCCCTCTCAGGGGGAGGCGGCGGTAACGAGGGCGTGACAGCGAGGGGGAATTAACCTCCCAGCGTGCGTGTCAGCAGAACGCTGACTGATTATCCCTATACCTTGAATACCTTGAGTATTAAATCAACTCATTCATCTCTCAGGACTGTCAAATGTCTCGAGTCGAAGGGTTTGATTTAAATGCGTTATATTAAACACTGCTTCTTTATTGGTTGTGTATCTTCAGAGTTATGGAAGACCAGTCCAGCCCAGAGACGAGGGTGAAGTGTTCAGCTGCCTGGACTAATCAAGCCGGGCCGGGGGAGTAAACCTTACACTGCCCCTCCGCAGTGTTTCCACTCGGCACGTGTTAACTGTAGCTGGAGCTGACAGTCCTGCCAGGGCTCCTGCATCACACCTGGAGCTGCGACTAAACCTGCGCAATTACACCGGCTGCTTACTCAGCAATATTAACACTTACTTGGTGCCACTTTATCACCAGATAATAAAAGTGTGTGTGAGAGAGAGAGAGAGAGAGAGAGAGAGAGAGAGAGAGAGTGTGTTAGGGAGAGAGAGAGAGAGTGTGTGTGAGGGAGAGTGAGGGAGAGAGAGAGTTTCACGCCCAACATTATTACTGTTATGGGAGGGGTCCCCTGGAGCTTCATGTCACCTTCCTCTGGCGGCTCAGAGTCATCACACTCTTGTGCTCGGTTTTTAATATGGGAATGAGTTTTTATTCTCATTCAGTCAAGAGGTTGTGTAAAGAAGGCTGTGCTTTGGCCCGGCTTGGTCCGTTGGCTTGTCTTCATCTTCTGCTGCCGTCCGCATTGTTTCTCACTGAGGAAGACAGAGAGGAACCGCACAAGTCCACAATCGTATCAAGTGCCACCGGGTAAGAGAGCCAGCAGTATTAACGGATTCGCACCACACGTCAAAGGTTTAAGTGTACTATGTTCGGCACATGTATGTGTATTGTCAATACAAACCTATACACAAGGGCCCCCAGAATAAACTGCATCAGGCCCGGGTTCAGTTAAATTCACTCGCTGCTCCCCGGCATCTCTCGTCGTTTGCCTCCCAGGCACCCAGATCACCAGATGCCTACAGAGGCCCTCCAGCCTTGTCACTGAGTGGGACACATGAAGCAGGTGCTAAATGCCGCATACTTATTACACATTTGTCAGGGCCAGAGTCAGCCCAGGCTGACCCCACACTGGGGGGGTTTGAAACACGGGTCGTCAGGCAGGGTTTTCTGGCAGGGACTGTAGCTGCTCCGACACGCTGACTAGCGTGTGACAGCGAAGAATCATGGGACAGATATTAGCTTTCAGGTGTGTGTGTGTTTGGGGGGCGTAATGCAAATATACATACAGACATTCAATCATCCTCGGGTATGTTCTGTGTTCTGTGTCCATGGAGTTCATATGTATTGCAGTATGTGTGTTACTGTATTACTGCTGTACTGGAAGCTTATAATCAAAACAATACAGTTTGGTGTGTTCCCACACCTCTATACTTTCACATTAATGTAGTCCTTCTACTTTATTTCTACTCTGTCTTCAGGGGAATTCACGATGAATGATAGCAGGGCAGTGATAATTTATCTGATGGAAAGTTTAAGAAACAGATTAAGTGTTTTTCTTTTCAAGCAGACTCCGTGTTCTGGCAGCGTGTCAAGTGACTGCATTTAACCAACTGAAGGTGAGCAATAAATCCTGATGATCGCATGTGCAGGGAGCCCCTTGTATCGCATACTTACTGGAACTCCTCTGAACAGACGCTTTTAAATGCGCTCCTTCTGTTTCCCAAGGAGGCCGGCTGGCGGCACACGGGCTAATTAGAGCCAGACCGCCGACAGAACCGACGTTCCACAACTCCATCAGCTTGAGCCTGGAAACAGAATAAATACAGGACAGATATACACCTTCCTGCACAGTCTCTCTCTCATTGATAAATAAGCACAGATTCATTACTAATACTTAATAAACTAAATTAATCTCAGAGTAAGGGGTTCTCAGCCACGACTCTATACACAATTGCAGAAGCTGTAAAAACATAATTCACACAAATCAAGTTGTACGAGTGCATTGGTACAGTGATGGTGTTCTGCTTGTACACAAAGGAACCAGCTGACCTGTTCAGTTATCTCTCCCTGTGTCCCAGTATTACACAGTAATCAGAGAGTCCAACTGCCCCGGTTCACAGGACAGATCTCCAGCTCGGACACCGCCCAGCTCCGCCAGGGGCCAGACGGGCCACAGAGCGCAGGCTGGCGCATGTTTGTAAATGCCCATCCTGTGCAAATAAATAAGTCCATAAAACAGTCCTTACACACACTAACCCACAAACACAAATCTGAACAGACGTCTGCCCTTATTCGGCAGCAACATCAGGACAGTATGGGCCTGCAGCGTGGGGCGTGTACAGCAAGGGATCAGAGCAGCTGCCCTTGACGCAGAGCTGGACTCACGCTGGAGAACAGAGCCCTCTGAGAGAGAAGGCCCGACGTTTCTCCGGCCTCGGGACTGAAGCCGACTCTGGACCCACACACTGTGGACTCCATTGAGAGCGTCTGTATGTTACTGGTTGTCCAAATTCTTCTGCTGATGTACAGAGAGATGGGATTGTGAGAACAACAAGGGAAAGACTCTGTCATTGGACACAGACACACACACACACACACACACACAGACACATGCAGTCACACAGAGACACACACACAGACACACAGACATGCAGTCACACAGAGACACACACACACACACACACAGGCAGTCACACTCACACTCACACACACACACACACAGGCAGTCACACTCACACTCACACACACACGCACACACTAATACATCCATTGCACAACAATAATTGTATAGGTCTTTATTAAGCAGTTGTAATGATCTCTATGTATTTCCAAAACAAAATGTATTTAAGGCTCTGGACTAAAACCGTGTTAGATTTATGACTCCACTCTGATGGATACTTTCTAATCATTAAAGAATAAATAAAGTGATTTAAGCCCCTCCATCAGGCCTGAGTTCAGTGCCAAGGTCTCTGGCTTCGGAATGCGCCTCAGCTGGGGGTCTTCGCTGTGGGAGGGCTGAGTAATGCCGAAGCCTTTCTCCAAATGGGCCACAAGTGCACCCTGGTCACAGAGATGTTGCGGTCTGTGCGCTGTGCTTCCTACACAGTGATGCGTTTCACAGTAACACAGCCGCAGCTCGGGTGGCAGGAGGAGCTGAAGTAAAATGTGTGTGAAATGCATCAGGGACGGTGTGAGGAGCAAATATGCAAGGGGGTGGATCTGTCCGCTCGGCCCTCGGTGACGCAGTCTGGTCGCAGATCCGTCTGGGAATTCTTGGCCACACGTCCTGGGGTAATATCCTGCAACTCAGAGATGTTTTATGCTCGTTTGTATTTGCTTGGCTTCACACTTACACTGAACGCAGATGCCAATTGTTAACCGCAAAGTCTAGCTCCCTGCATTATTCAATCACCTATTCATGTATTTATTTTTAACCCCTAACCTAGAATTCCTTATTACTGCTTTTCTTCAGTTCCTTTCCACACCTTTCTAACATGGTGATTTCAAGCATGACCACTGACTGCTGTGTGGCCGGCGGCGTGGGTGGCCCTCCCGGCAGGGCCGCCTCGAACCCCAAACTGCGTCAATCCTGCAACAACAGCACGGCGCCTCACAAGTCACGCCAATGGAGCCCAATCTATGTGACTTCCCTGCACTTCAATTACACGAATGAGTGGGAGCTGCCCTGAGTCTCCATTGAAGTGTCAGGAGCCCTGGAGCCCACGCCGCTAACGAGCTCGTTAGCCACGGCCTGCCCCTGTGCAGTTCACTGCGCACTCAGAAACGCGCCACTCCGGCCCATCGGGGGGCAAGTCTGCATTGGCGGCACACTCCCTAACTCCCCCTCTGGACCCCCAGGACTATGTGTCGCCGTGTTAGAGCTCACCCTTTGTGTTGTGCTTGGCTTGACATCACACTAAATGAAGGTGTAATACTTGCAGGAAATGTGATTCACGACTCTAGCTGCAGTGCTGTGGCACATCAATCACAGCACCTGCAGTTTCCCCTCCAGAAACCTGAACCTCCACGTCTGCATTAGCATCCCGAATTGGGGATCAATGATAGCAGCACAGCTCTCAGTTGTGAATGCTGTGAAAATGATAGAGAGCAACACTTCGCCGATAAGCTCCTTAGAAGTCAGTCCAAAAACGACATTGCTGAAAAGCGTCCTGAACCACGAGAGGCAGGGCCCGGTCCAGTATTCCTGGAAACAGAGCCAGAGCGTAAACATGGAAGATATAAAGCCAGGCTCCCTTGTGAAACGCACAATGTCACTCCAGCCCGATTATGAGCCAGAATGTTTACGAGATTTCACAGAATCCTCGAGGAGCTGCTGCTGGCAGGGGAACAGCCTCAACTGCGCTCCCCGTTAGGTGTTCGTATAAATGATTGAAGGAATGTGCCGTCTCTGCCAAGGCGAGGCGAGTGCTGGCGTTTCAACACAGACCTCAGCTAGCTTTAATGACTCTGATTCCCGAGTCGGTTTTCTGAGAGAAGGGGAAAGATGCGTATGAAGAGCGAATGGAAGGAGGATTGATTAGAAATATCTTAATGCTTCTGTTGGGGGAAAACAAGCTTTAGCTTTGAACTCTCCTTTAAGGATACAATCAGGAAGTAGTGCAGGACCCACAGCCTCCCAATGTCAGCTATGTAAGTAATGCACAGTTACTGCTCTTCCTCAAGGCCTCCCTACAGATCTGTCTTGCTCCAGGCCAGCAGAAAAGACGTGATTCGTGATTGGCTGTGACAGAAGTTCAGCATCTCATCATTAAGAGGAATAACAGCGTGCTGCCCGTGCTGGGATGGATGTTGGCCTGTTCAGCTGCAGCTCATTTTCACACGCAGCCCTAATGAAAACCTGCTGCGCGGGGAACAGCTCAGGAAGAGGATTTATGGGCCTCGTACTCCCTGCCTGTCAGTGAGATGGGTTCTGCAGTCACAGACACAGCGTTACTGTCGGCGCGGCCACACAGTCCTGCTCTGAGATCGCGGGGCAACATCAGACCATGGGGTGAGATCTCGGTGGGGGTCGGTGGCCCAGTGTGGGCAGTGAATCATCTCAGAGCTGTTGAATGCATTTCTCTCCTTTTCTTTTATCTTTTCCATTATTCATTCGGCTGTGGTCTGATGAGGAATCCACGTAATTCTCTCCTTTGTTATTACTGGCAGCGATATCGAACAATAACACAACAAAGTAGTCCCAGGCTTCCACCCTGTCCGGTACTGGAGCGCATTGAGGATGAGCGTCTCAGCTCACCCCAGATGAAACACGTCCTCACTGTGTGAAGACAGATCAGACAATCCTGGGACACCAGCTCTGTTCTCAGGTGAGGGCGGTTTTACCCAGAACATCTGAACTTGTTCTTTTTATCATCCCCATCAGATGGTTGTAGGATCTAGAGAAGCTGTTTGGTGGGGGGATCTCCCATGTCCTCCTGTCTGCCATGTCGCTCGATCCCCTTGTCATTTTGTCCCCTGTGTCCCCCATTTCCCCTGCCCCGTGTCCCTCTGTCCCCATGTCCCTGTCCACCTGTTGCTCTGTCTCCCATATCCCTGTGCTGTCTCCTCTGTCCCCCATGTCCCTCTGTTCCCTTGTTCCTTCATCTACTAACCCCTTTATGGCCCCAAAGTACTTCACATACCATCACTGCAGCATCAGTAGCTCAGAGTTGGCCTGTCCCTGGGCTGCAGGCCCGTTCTGGGTCCTTTATAACTGCACAGATCCACAAGGCTCAGATGGAGCCCCTCCAGCATGTTTGCAACACAAGCCAAGTTATGTCACTGACACTGACGTGTGATCGACTGTGAAGAGGCCCCCTCTTCAACACAGTTAGAACATAAGAAAGTTTACAAACGAGAGGAGGCCATTCGACCCATCGTGCTCGTTTGGTGTTCATTAATATCTAAGTGATCCAAGGATCCTATCTAGACTATTTATAAATGTTCCCAAACTTTCAGCTTCAACCACATCGCTGGGTAGTTTATTCCAGATTGTGACTACTCTCTGTGTAAAGAAGTGTCTCCTGTTTTCGTTTTGAATGCCTTGAAGCCCAATTTCCATTTGTGTGCCCGGGTGCGTGTGTCCCTGCTGATCTGGAAAAGCTGCTCTGGTTTGATGTGGTCGATGCCTTTCATGATTTTGAAGACTTGGATCAAGTCCCCACGTAGTCTCCTCTGTTCCAGGGTGAAGAGGTTCAGTTCCTCAGTCTCTCAGTAGGACATTCCCTTCAGACCTGGAATAAGTCTGGTTGCTCTCCTCTGAACTGCCTCTAGAGCAGCGATATCTTTCTTGAAGTGTGGAGCCCAGAACTGTCCACAGTATCCAGATGAGCTCTAACTAGTGCATTGTACAGTCTGAACATCACTGCCCTTGTTCTCAACTCTACACTTTTCACAATATACCCTAACACTCTGTTTGCCTTTTTTATTGCTTCCCCACATTGTTTGGATGGAGAAAGTGAGGAGTCCACGTAGACTCCTAGGTCTTTCTCATGTGTTACTTCATCTAGTTCTATTCCTCCCATAGTGTAATTATAGTGGACATTTTTGTTACCTGCATGTAATACCTTGCACTTGTCCACATTGAATTTCATCTGCCAGGTGTCGCCCACAACTGAATATTATCTCAGTCCCTCTGAATAGCCTGTGCTGCCGAGATTGTATCTGCTGAGCCACCTATTTTAGTATCATCTGCAAATTTGACAAGTTTGCTAACTATCCCAGAGTCCAGATCATTAATATAGATTAGAAAAAGCACAGGCCCTAGTACTGATCCCTGTGGAACTCCACTAACAACCTCACTCCAGTTAGAAGCGACTCCTCTAATCGACACCCTCTGTTTCCTAGACATCAACCAGTTCATAATCCATCTACTTACATTACCCTGAATGCCTACAGCTTCCAATCTGAGGATCAGTCTTTGGTGTGGAACCTTATCGAAAGCTTTTTGGAAATCTAAGTATATCGTATCATATGCTTTCACATGATCTACAGCTGCAGTTGCATGTTCAAAAAACTTTATTAAATTAGTAAGACATGATCTGCCTCGTCTAAACCCATGTTGACTATCTCCAAGAATATGGTTTTCATTGAGATGCTCCTCTATTTTCTGTCTAATAATTTTTTCCAACATTTTACAGGTGATGCAGGTGAGACTGATTGGTCTGTAATTTCCTGGCTCAGTTTTGTCCCCTTTCTTGTGGATTGGTATGACATTTGCTGTCTTCCAGTCAGTTGGCACATCCCCTGTTCTAAGTGTCATTTGGAATATTTGAATTAGAGGCCTATAAATAATTTCCCTCATTTCTTTAAGTACTGTTGGAAATATCCCATCTGGCCCAGGTGATTTGTTTGTTTTTTAATTTTGCTAGTCCCTTTAGTACCTCCTCCTCATTTATCCTGATCTCTCTTAGGGTTTGACTGGACTAGTTGTTAACCTGTGGCATGTCATCTGTTTTTTCTTTTGTGAAAACCTCTGTGAAATACTCATTTTGAATATTTGCCACATCTTGTTCTTTTTCCAAGATACCTCAATTTTTGCCCTTTATCTGTTTCACCTCCTTTATTGACCGCTTGCTGTTGTAATATTGAAAAAAGCTCTTTGCATTGGTTTTAGCTCCAAGAGCTATGTTTCTTTCTATTTCCCTCTTTGCTTTCCTGATCCCTTTCTTAAGATCTCTTTGCAGCTCAACATATTCTATGTATTTTGTTTCGTCACCATCCCTTTTGTATGCGCTATACAACATTTTCTTCCTCTTTATATTTTTTTGCATACCTCTATTAAACCATTTTGGCCAGTGTTTTTTGTTCCTCAATTTGCTAAGTTATGGTACAAATTGCTCCTGAGCCTCAAGTAGTATATTCTTAAAATATACCCATCCATTTTCGACTTACTCTGTATCCAATGTGCTCCAGTCTACCTCTTCTAAGTGCCGCCTCATACCTTCAAAGTTTGCTTTTCTAAAATTGTAGACCATTGTTTTAGACTTGGTCCTTGTTTTTTGAAAGAATGCCTCAAAGCTAACCATGTTGTGATCACAATTTGCCATTGGTTCTCTAACTACTGTCCCTCTGACTCTATCTTGGTCATTTGAAAAGATCAAGTCAATACATGCGCTCTCTCTGGTTGGTTCCCTGACAAATTGAGTTAGAAAGCAGTCATTTACCATCTCAACCATTTCCATTTCTGCTTCTGTAGTCCCCACTGGGCTTTCCCAGTCTAAGTTTGGGAAATTGAAATCCCCCATTATAACAGCCACATCCTTGCTACATGCAGTCCTGATTACACTGTACAATGCAGCATCTTTCTGAATATCTGAGGTTGGTGGCCTGTAACACACTCCTACCGCTAATCCTCCAGATCTCTTGTTCAAAAGTTTCACCCACAAAGATTCTGTTCCGTTTCTGGGATCTAATACAAGTTCTTCTGCCTCAATGTCATTTTTGACATATAATGTTACCCTACCCACTCTTCGATTTTGCCTGTCTCTCCTAAACTGTGTGTATCCTTCCAACTTGTATTCATCCCCATCATTTTCTGTAAGCTATGTTTCTGTCACTCCTACAACATCATAGTCACACGACAGCACTGTGGCTTCCAAGTCTAACATCTTGTTTCTTATACTCCTGGCATTGAGGTACAAACATTTCAGGACTTTCCTACTAGCAGTTTCCCTTGGTTTTCTTTCCTTAGTGGAACATCTCCCATTGTCAGAGCTCCCTGCCCCCCTGGTTCCTAGTTTAAATGATTCTCAATTACTCTGCACATATGCTCACCCAATGCATTATCCCCCCTTCTGTTTAGATGTAGACCGTCTGGTTTGTACAGGTCCCATCTATCCCAGAAGAAAGACCAATGCTCCATAAACCTAAACCCCTCTTCCCTACACCAAGCTTTCAACCACGTGTTAAACTTTCTAATCTCTGCCTGTCTCCCTGACCTGGCACATGGTACTAGAAGTATTTCACAGAAAACTACCGTGGAGGTTCTGCTCTTTAGTTTTGTTCCTAACTCTTTAAATTTGTCTTGCAGAACCTCTGTCCTACCTTTTCCTATGTCATTGGTTCCAATGTGGACCATGACCAGAGGATTCCCCCCGGCTTTGGCCAGTAGCCTGTCTACTAGTTTAGGGAGATCTGCAACCTGAGCACCAGGCAGGCAAGATACCATGCTGGTCTCCTTATCACTAGAACACACTGTGTGATCTACGCCTCAAGAATTGAGTCTCCTACTATAACTACCTCCCTGTTCTGGGGGGAGTGGGCAACATGGTGCTCTGGTGCTCAACTGCCCCCCCATCACCTTCTGAGACATCACTGTCCAACTCGGTGTCCAGCAGTTGGAACCTGTTGGGCAATTCAAGCTCTTGGGGTGTCTCTAGGGGTTGTGCGCGCCCTTTTCGGCGGTTACGACCTACTGTAACCCAGCAGTTCTCTACACTGTCCTGCTCTAAGGTCTCAACTCTCCTAGGTTTTGGCTGCACACCATCTCTCTCATGGGCTGATTGACCAATTCTTCTATATCACTAATACAGCGCAGATCGACAAGCTGAACCTCAAGATCACAAACCTTGATCTCAAGGATTTCAACCTGCCGACAACGTTCACAAATGAAGCCTTTTTGGATGAGTTCATCCAGGAAGGCAATCTTTCTGCAAACCTGACACTGTAGTGGCCACATGCTTCTAAATGTTACTTTTTTTGGTTTGTTTCTTTATACTTCTCTTGATTCCTGCTGCTAGTAAACTGCCTAACTTTTGTCAGCGAGAAACAGCACAGCTCTTTCTCAACAGCTGCTTTAAGTAGCTTTTGTCTACCTACCCCCAATTCACACCTAATTGGCCCCACGCTCCTCCTGCAACAGAATTCCTGCTAGTCCTAGACAGAAACTCCCTTCTCCAACCTGTTTACTTTCACCAACTCAGCAGCTGAACTGAATTGACTTCAATTTAGGCAAACTACAGACAATGCTAACTTCAATGTAAGGCAAACTTAAAACAAAATGAGCAGTGCTAAGACTGGTCTGAAACTAGTCAAACAACAAGATGGCTGCCTCTCACCTGTACTCTCCTGTGTCTCTCTGTGGCGACTTGTAAATACTTCTGTTTTTCGAGTGGCCTGTACAATACTCTGTACTCTGCACGTACAATACTCTTCCAGCCCTTTTCTAAAATGAGTTACGCGCTGAGTTGCACTGAAACCCGAACTGAGCTTCTGCAGGTCAGAAGGCTGCAGTAACGCTTCCTCAGTCCGTAACAATGAAGTGTGAGTGATCATATTAACAGGTGCTTGGAGAAGTGTCAATTGTCCCATTCAGGTGAATAAGAAACGCCAAAGAGCTCTGTCCCTCAGTGCTGAACTGATGGAGACATCATGCAAGTCTCAATAGAGGAGATAGTTGTCTAACAATAGTTGTCTAACAGTGTGCAGAGAAGAGGAAGGGAGCGACAAGTCTTTTCAAAGTCAATAAATCTTTGACCTGAAGGCACTTAAGATTACACTGTGCCTGTCAGCTCTGCAGTCATCAGCTGCCCTAATCAGGAGATAATTGGACTGCAGGCTACAGGTGTGAATAGTGAGGGTGGGGAATTGGGCAGCACCTGCAGCCACTGCAATTATGTGTGTTTTTTTTCCCGCCCAACCCATATAAGAGGCTTTGTTATTCACCAAAGGGATAGAGAAGAAGCAAACATTACTGAAGACAGGGTGTGAATTGGTGTCTTTTGTGGTTCTATTGTTGGAAGAGAGAGTAGTTGCACTTTTTGACAAGCTGTTAAGGTTTCATTAGTCTTGTGATCTTCCCCAGCCTTGGCTCATCAGCGTAAAATGAATATAAAATAAAACAAAGAGCCGCCACTCATTTGCTCCTGTGTTTGCCTCCATTGTGTCCTTCCCTGGAAACTGTGCCTGCAGTGGGATCGATCACAATCTAGAGGGAGTCAACAGCCCTCTATTTTTTCACCTTTTGTTGCCTTATAGCCTGGAATACAGACGCAGTAAAATTGTTGTTTTTTTCCATTTTTCTACACATTGAATATCCTTTGGAGGACAGTCAAGATGATGACTAAGAAGTGCTCGTTGTTTGGCACCATCAAGACATTTGCAAGAGCTGCAGGCTTTTATGGCCAACACCGGTCACAGTGTGCATGTGACAGCAATATCCCAGCACTGCACACATCTGGACTGTATGGGAGGGTGGCAAGAAGGAAGCCATTACTTAAGAAAGACCCAAAAAACACTTGGGAAATTGTGTAGCCATGTGGCATCACCCAAAGAACACGTCCCTGCTGTGAAGCCTGGCGGTGCAGCGTCAGGATATGGGGATCTTTCTCAGCGGAAAGGACTGGGGCACTTATAGTCAGGATAGAAGGGAAACTGGATGGAGCAAAGTATAGAAAAGTCCTTGAGGAAAACCTGCTGCCTTCTGCAAGAAAGCTGAGACTGGGATGGAAGTTTGCCTTTCAGCAGGACATTGACCAAAAGCACACGGCCAGAGCTACACAAGCAACTTGACCACTTGAACAGTTTTGTAAAGAAGAATTGTCAAATATTGCTAAATCGAGGTGTGCAGAGACCGATCCCAACAGACTCACGGCTGCAATTGCTGTAAACTGTGCTTCCCCAAGTATTAACTAATCCAATTAAGATATTTCACTCCAGTATTTTAAATATACTGTATATATTTTTTTCACAATTATTTTTCCCTTTAACAATGTGGAGTACAATGGAAAAAAGCATTTAAACGCATGAAACTCTGAGACTGACAGCAAAATGTGAATAAGTTCAAGGTGCTGTAGACTTTCTATAGGCACTGATTATGTGTGTGTGTGTATATATATACAGTATTTAAATAGTAAAAATATTGTTTAAATTGTTTTACTATATGTTTACTATACATAATGTGCTTCAATAACAAGGACATTTTTTAGACCATGAAAGTCTAAATGTAATTAATGTAAATACCTCCAGACCGTTTGATCTGTTCTCATGCAAGTTTCAAGTTTACTTCTGGACCAAAGTAGTTCTCCTAAAAATTATAGTATACTTTGCTATTTTCCAAACACTATATGTAAGAACATAAGGAAGTTTACAAATGAGAGGAGGCCATTCGCCCCATTGTGATTCTTGAGCTTTTGCCCTATTGCCGTACAACTGCTTTCACAGAGCTGTAGAGAGAGAGGGAGCCGCCGTGTGTCGGGCTGCTGTTGTGTCCGTCGTGTTGGACAGGATTGTGAATGTTGCCCTGCGTTCCGTTCGAAGCTTTACATGCGGAGTAAAATGCCGGCTTAGAAAAATAAATTGATAAAAATGAAGAACTGGCCCTGAAGAACACATCTGATTAATATCGTTCATTATTCACCTCTTAGTCTTGTAACAGTACATGATTATGCTGCCAGAAACCAGACTGAACATATGGAGTCAATCATGTATGTATATCTGCACTCCCCGGGTTGTAGCCATGTAACCACCGTGCTGCGTTACAACAGCACACGCCCGGGGGCCGGAGAGAAAGCATGCGCTGTCACTCAGAGCGATCTTTTTGTTGTCGCTGTTCTCATCGTCTTAGATCTTTTCTTCACTCTCTCTGCAATGGCAATAAGCACACAACGCAGCCTTGGCACACACACACAACCTCCACTTGTGGGTAGCCGGGCTCTTTCCAGTTTTATCACTCTGACCACAGCTTCATGGCTCCGCTCAGCGAAGTCCAGGGGGGAAAACTAAATGTAACCAGAGTAACAACAGCACATTTCACAGCGCACAATCTCCCGATCTCAACCTGTAGGTCCAGGAAACTCAATCTGCTATTAGTTTTCCAAAGTAGATGTCTGTGGTTTTATAAACCCCCTGAGCATTGCTATATTACAGACAAACACCAAATATTATCCTTCAAGTGCATTTTTCTATGCAGGGTCATTGACGTTATTTCAAGGAACAGCTTCACAAGACTGCTGTCTGGTAAAACCATGTTGAATTCTCCGCAGTGCAGACAAAAGAAACCTGCTTTCGTTTCTGCAACCATTTTGTTGCCGTTCCCTCTGTCGGGGTCCTCCACATTCCTCACATCTTTAACTGCAATACACAAACATATGCGTGACGATTCTGTTTTCTAATCACGGTTTTGCTCCGTAAAACTAATGAGAAATAGAGTTTATGGCTTTGGAAAGAAATGAACTCGGCAACAAACGGAGCGATGATGGTGCAAGTCCGAGGCCAGCATGTTTACTGTTTCAGGATTGTGTCATAACTTCCTCGATAATAGAAACACCGCAGAACAACTACAAACAGATGAGGCAGAGTCCGGGACCAGGGCCTGTATGTGCTGTGGAGGATCTCTCCCTACAGCAGCACACCTGACACAGCAAAGACAATCTCATCCATAAAACATCCCGGGGAAACGATATGAATAAT
Source organism: Amia ocellicauda (assembly GCF_036373705.1). NCBI lineage: Eukaryota > Metazoa > Chordata > Actinopteri > Amiiformes > Amiidae > Amia > Amia ocellicauda. The sequence goes on from NC_089861.1 coordinate 404,361, forward strand.
AGTTTGTAGGATTCGTGTGGCGGCGGCTCAGTGCGGCGCAGGGCGGATTGCTGAGTGAAACTCAGAAAACAAAAAGACAAACTCAGAGGAATGTTTTACTTCTCTTCAGCTTGTTTTCAGTAGAAGTGGGAACGGATGGTGTTTCACACTTTGCTTATTTTCCTTGGACGGCTTCTGTTGGAACACATCTCACACGTTATAGTCCCAGTAAGACGGTCAGCTCTCTCCAGGGCAGGGCCGTGATGTTTGTCTCTTTTATGGCGAATGCAAGATGTGATTTTTAAAACCTACCTGTCTCTGTTTTTGAAACTCCTGATATCAGCCTTTTAAAATGGCCTGTGCCGTGTGTTTCCCAACATCCGAGAGCATGAACTCCTAGTAGTTGCTAATGATTTATGGTTGGGTGGGTTTTTTATGTCCAATGGTGTTTTGTTCCCAAATGATGTAACTGCAAATATTTTCTATAATAAGCGTATCAATGTGATGTGCTACGGATTATACGGATTATAACTATAATCTTTTTATCACCTTCCTGAGTGAATCATAAATCTGTCTGTAATAAGAACTAAAGTAGATATGTGTTATTTTTGTGAGGAAAAGAGAAAGGTTAATCCATAAAACTGAAAAGTTATAAAAATCGCATGTAAGATATTTATTAATATGATTTTGGGGAAGTTAATTTATTTAACTACTAATGATTATATAAAGAAAGAGGTCCCACTTTCTTGGATCTCTCTATAAACTAGAGTTAAGCCCCAGTGGTATTAAAACTCAGACAGGGTCCTCCGACTCTGCTGGTCAGAATAATGTCCAGATAAGAGTCACTACCTCAGTAACGCTTTCGGGAGGGACTCAGCCCGTTTGACAAGAAGCAGCGCACTCTCCGCGGGCCCTCGGGTGGACAGAACCGGTCCCCGGGCCGCAGACGCTGACAGACGAGGCCTGCGCTGCGAGGGAAGCCTGTTTATTTAATTTTGCTTGGCTCTGGTGTTTCACAGCTCAGTGGCTCCTGCAGGAATTGGCGCTGTTGAAAGACGCACACTAATGATGATAAACGATGAAAATGAAAGAAGCCATTAACCCGATACTGCAGCCCCCAAACATCGCGGTGCAGCCCATCCATATGCGGCGCGGCCGACACATCTGATGGACTCGGCGCGGCACAGGGCTCGGTCTGTTCGTGCCTCGAGTGGGACAGGTTAAAGGGGAGAGCGGTGTGCGCTGATGCAAAGCAGAGCATCCCCAAATAATGATGCAATGTATTTACTGCCCAAACCGAGCCCGCGCTCAGCTGGGTGGCCTGCGTCTCTGCTGGGGTTTATTTACAGGCATGGAGCGGGTCGGCTGAGGGTGAACCTTTCAAGAACAAACCATGCTTGAGCAGTCTCTGAACGGCTCCTGATTTTGAGATACAACCAAGACTAACAGAAAACAGGGTGAATGGATTTTTTCCCAGCCTAACAAGTATGTTTGTGTGTGTGAGGGAGTGTGTGTGTGTAGGAAATGATAGTGTTGCACTGCTGTGGAGATGCATGGGCACATCCTTACAACCCCATTCACAGAGTAAATGAGCTCCATCCCAGCTCTTCCAAACGAATTGTATTTTAACATTAGCCATTCTTACACAACACATCTAAGCATGTTTTCACTGCCAGCGAATGGGAAGAGTGTAAATGCACGGTTTGCCTCTCATGTACCTGACGACAGTGTACACACACACCTGTGGGGTAACATGTTTATGGGTTGGGTCCCCATTTATGAAATAAGTCGCTTCACTGGAGCATCTGAACTACCGCTGGCCGGTGCCCGTGAGTTTTAAACCACAACAAACTCTCAACTCTACCAGGGTCGGGGTCGGGGGGTGTTTGGCAGCTTCCCATGCCGGGTTTATTTACTCAGCTGTCTTTCTACATCGGTGTGAGTTTTTAAATATATCTGGAGTTATAATTCTGTAGCAAATATAAATTAACACCAGAGTAAAGAAAACACCAGATAAATAGTAGTGCATTATATTAGCGTTTAATTTCCCCGGCTGTTTGGCTTGGCACCGGGGACGCTGCTCGGGGACGGGCTCTGGTTTCTCTGCCGTGTTTCCGCTGCAGGGCTCTGCTCTCACAGGCACATTGTTCGGCCGGGATGCTCTGCTGAAAACGAGCCGGCTGTTGTGCTAAGAGGCTGTCGGGTCGTGACCCCTGCCCTCTATCCCACAGGGAAAACTGATAACCCGACCGGGGGCGAGGCGAGTTACAGACACAGGCCGTCGGGGGCAAGAACATTGTCAAGCCCTGTGATTAATTCTCCATCCAGGAGTCTTTTTAAACCAGCCTTATGCTATCAACTATTTCCCTGCATGGACTCATAGGCGTGCATCTGTATTCTCCAGCAAACGTCAATCACCGAACAACTATGGAGCAACTTAGAAAAGAAAGGGTCGTCTGGAGGAGAGGTTATCACCTCCACAACCCCATGGGAACAGACTTTTTTCTCTTAACTCACTAACCAACCCTCCACCAGGCAGCCACCAGTATCCCGGCACATGCTCACACACGCAGATCTGCCCCACGAGAACCAGCACCCAGAGACACTGTTAGAAAGCACTGTTACCCCCAGCAGATCTGCCGCAGCCCTGTGCCTGGATGTCTGAGACCGGGGCTTCATTAAGACGGATCACCAGCTCTCAGTGCCACAAAAGATAACGTCTCAAACTTCAGCCGCATTCAAGGGGCGCAGAGTGGTCCTTCTCTGCAGGTACATGGGAAAATGCAGGGAGCAGGGGCCGTAAATAGCTCATTAGTTTCATTCTCAATTAAGCGTGAAACTCCCTTTGTTTACCCGCGTGAACACGTGCAGGGGGTTGGGGGGCACAAGAGGAGCTCATTATAAATCAGACTCGGAGACATGCCTACACAAAGACAGGGCAGATCAGTGCGTTGGAGGTTTAATAAGGTTACCCATTCCTAAGTTGCTCTAGCTACGAATATCAATAGACAGTTACTCTGACACATCTGAGTTGGCACAGGAATGGAAGACACTGACTGTTCACAATAACACCATGAACACCAGGTTCAGTTGGTTGCAGTAATTGTGAAGTCAAGAGCTAGAAAAACAACACGACCCTTTTAAATGTATTTATTTATTTTCTTTTGCATTGAGCATTGTGCCAAGGTCTGGGCACTGAGAGGCTATTATCCAGACAGCAGATGGATTCCTACTTTCCCACAGAAACGTGCTTAAGACATTATGCCCCCAGCCTACTGAATATAATGCAGTGTTTGATCACGTATGTGTATGATTGTGTTTTACAAGGTGCTCACAAGTCAGTTATTGCTTTTATTGAGATTTTAACATCACCTGAATGGTTGAGTTGCGGGGGCCCAATGTATCTCCACGTGAGAACATATCAACAGTGGTGAAACAACCTCGTTGCCCGCTGTCCTATACACTGGAGATGTGCGAGATTGATCAGAAATCAGACTCTCTCAGTATGTCGCTCGACCCACGCCTTATTCGGCTACTTCTCCTGTGTTTTGTGAACACATAGTTTGTGATCTTAACTCTGTTGATCCAAATACCATCTGTTCCCCGTCATTAAGACATTCCTCATCCAGGCGACTTACAACTGCTATAGTATATCACATGCATTTAGACATACAGCTGGGTGTGTACTGGAGAGCCTGGGTGCAGTGCCTCCCTCAGGGGACCTCAGCAGTGCCCCCGCCTGGGACCCCTGCGCCCTGAGTGAGTGAGTGCGGGTGCGCCTCCAGCCCGGCGCTGCCCGGTGCGCTGATGTGCAGACAGGAGGTTAAGAAAACAAGGGCGAAGCATTTCCATGCTGCTGAAACGCACCCAGAACAAAACGGACGATGAAACCTTCAGCGCACAGCGTCACTGTGCTGGATCCCGGCAGCCTGCCCGAATTAAAGTGGACCAATCGATTGGGGGTCTTGCTAATGTAGCTCCTCCCTGCTTCCCTGACATGGACCAGCTTCCACAAACCCCTCCGCCGCAGCCTCCAGCAGCCAGAGTCAGGCGAGACCTGCGAGGACGGCAGTCAGAGAGCCCGGCTCACAGGACAGCGGCAGCGGCAGGTTTGCACCCGCGTCCCCGCACTCCGCCCGTGTTTGACCGCGCAGAGACCCGCACCGGCCCCGGCACATCAAGGCAGGCTTGCACCCGCGTCCCCGCACTCCGCCCGTGTTTTAAGCGTGCAGAGACCCGCCCCGGCCCCGGCAGGGCACAGCGGACCCGCACCCCCGCGCCATGACGTGCGTGGCGCTCGCGGCGCTCTGGGGCCTCGCGCTGCTGCCCGCGTGCGTGGCGGGGATCCACGGCATCTACGCGCTCGGCCCGCACGAGCCGCTGCACAGGCGCAGTAGCTGCAGGGCCATCCCCGCCACGCTGCGGCTGTGCCACGACATCGAGTACAGCGACATGCGGCTGCCCAACCTGCTGGGCCACGACACCATGCAGGAGGTGCTGCAGCAGGCGGCCTCCTGGATCCCGCTGGTGCAGAAGCAGTGCCACCCGGACACCCGCAAGTTCCTGTGCTCGCTGTTCGCGCCCGTGTGCCTGGACGACCTGGACGAGCCCATCCAGCCCTGCCGCTCCCTGTGCGAGGGCGTCCAGCGCGGCTGCGGGCCGGTCATGTCCGCCTTCGGCTTCCCCTGGCCGGAGATGCTGGACTGCGGCCGCTTCCCCCCCGACAACGACCTGTGCATCCCCCCCGCCGGCGGCGACGGCCCGGTCCCGGCCACCAGGGAAGGTGAGTCTCTCGGCAGCTCGGCGCGGTGGGGGGTGCTTATGGACAGCAGTCACAGCAGCTGATCTGCCACTGATACACGATCACATGGTGCACTGGATCGGTTGACTGAATCTGCTGTGCAGGCGAATCAAATGTCCAAACGCCTGTTGCGTTAGCTTGAACTGTAGCCTTCTCATGGGAGTAATGGTGTGCAGCACACCCTCTCGCTGTCATGTCCATCCATGCATCCGACAGGGATGCAAACACAAACACACTGTGGATTTCAGTAACATTGCTGCCTTGTATTCTTCAGTGATTAAGAGCATGTATAAGTGTGTGTTTAATCTGAGAGTAATGCACATTGTTGCGCCTGTACGGTTAAAGTGGAGTGTATAGGCTACACAATGCTGTGCGGTGCTGCATTTTGTTTAGACTTCTTGTCTTCCTCTTGCAGCGCCCAAGGTGTGCGAGGCTTGCAGAGACCGCGAAGAGAAGGACAACGAGATCCTTGACAACCTGTGTAAGAACGACTTCGGTGAGTGTCCGTCCTTGTGTCTTTGAGCATCTTTTATCCGACTTGTCGCTCCTGTGTGCTCATCCTTGTGGGACCCGGAGCCAGAGCCCGTCGCGCACTAATCGGTTGGTTCCAGACGGGGTGCATTGCATGTGCAGACACTTCAATCACAACACAGACATTCAAAAGCTTTAAACTACCAGCAGTGGGCAGTTGTGGAATCCATGTATAATCTACTAAAAACAAAGGGCACATATGTTACATACTTGTATTTCATGTTGACATTGTATTGTTGTTGTTTCTGTGGCCGTGGTGGCTGTTGTTGTTGTTGTGCATCTCCAGTGACTGGAGACAGCTGCACTTTCCGCTGTGCTCTCTACGTGGGTCCTTAGTTGGGTTGTTAAGTTATCCATCAAGTAATTAGCGCTGGCTGTCGAACCCCTGAATGGTGTGAAAGGTCAGTGTATAGCAGCCCACCGCCCGGCACAGCTGTCCCAGATGAGTCATCGTTCTGGTAGCTGCGGTACCTGAGGAAACACTGGGCAGCGCTCGGCCCTGTGAGCTCTCTCTCTCTCTCTCTCTCTCTCTCTGTCTCTCTCTCGCCCGGCGCCCCGCTGTGTTTTAAGGCCGGTGGTGCGGTGAACAATGGCACCGCTTCTCAATGAGTGACCTATTCCCTTGTTTCCTCCCCTCCCGCCCAGCGCTCAAGATAAAAGTGAAGGAGATCTCGTACATCAACGGCGACACCAAGATCATCCCGGAGACGAAGAGCAAAACCATCTACAAGCTGAACGGGGTGTCGGAGCGGGAGCTGAGGAAGACCGTGCTGTGGCTGAAGGACGGGCTGCAGTGCACCTGCGACGAGATGAACGACATCAACGCCGCCTACCTGGTGATGGGGCAGAAGCTGGAGGGCAACCTGGTCATCACCTCCCTGAAGAGGTGGCAGCGAGGGCAGCGCGAGTTCAAGAGGATCTCCCGCAGCATCCGCAAACTGCAGTGTTAATCCACCCCATTAACCAATTAACCCCGCTCGTTAACTCCGCCAGCGCCCCTGCGGTCATAATCGCGATTATCCCTCTGCACTTTCCGTAGCACGCGGCAGGCCTCCCAGCACACTTCTCACGTCGTAAAACCGCGCTTTTTCAGTCATTAAAGCTCTGCAAACACAATAGGACTCAACGCAGGGTCGAGCCCCCCCCAGTGTGACACCTCAGACCTGCGCAGTGAGAAACGTGCTCAGATTAAAGTAACGATCTGGTCGCAGCAAAATCACAGCTTGTGTAAATTGAATGTGTTTTCCAAGGCCGACAATTGTGAAGGAGAAAACGACAACCTGAGATATAGCTGGCTATGTTCTCATTAACGGAAACGAATTGCCCAGTTTTTTTGTGTTAAAAAATAAAGTTTTTGTATAACTGTAGCAACTTATAATGGATGTTTTGTAATCAATTCCGCCAAAAAAAAGAAAAATGAAAGATTGTATTATTTTTGTGAAAACTGTCCTGCTCTGTGTGAATCGCAGCCCCTGTACCGATCAAACTGCTCTGTATCGGTTTTCCCGCTGTCTGTATGTTGTATTTCTGAATTGTTACTCAGCTGTGTGACGCTGCAGTGCGTCTCTCGCACGCACCTGAAACGCACTGTTGGTTTGACTGTTTTTATACAAGCGCCATGTGTGTTGATATTCTGACTTTTGCATTTCTGAAATCCACGTGTGCCTGTAGTCTCTGGTCTGGGAGTTGTAAAATATTGCTTTTCTAGGTTACTCTGTAAATATTTCAGATAAGCATTTTATTCTTGTACATATGTTGAGAGCTGTACTGCGCTGGTGTGCTTCGTGGCGGTTGAGTACCCTGTGAGGAGCAGCGGCGAGGCTTCGCTCTATGTCGCCACGAGGCGGAGGTGGGGGTTCCTTAGACACGGCCTGGTGTTATTCGAACCCATGTGTATGTAGCCTTTGTTATATTTGACTTAAACGATACTTATTTTCTCTTGTTTTTTCAAATAAAGAATGACAAGCAAATGATAAAAACACAAGCGCACATGTATTTGACTGATCTCAGTGTCGTGTGAGCGTTCAGGGTCTTGTTAACGCTTTGTTGTGTTCACATCCCCGGCTGTCCATGGACATGAACGAGTCTTTGGCTGGACAACTGCAGCTCCACACGCATCAGTCAGACGTGGTCCAGCGCCAGAGCAGTTCTCCCTCAGACCTGTTTGCCGAAATGCATAGTTCTGTTTCTGCACTACCTAATGGGGACAGTAATCGATCCTGCACGGGGGGAAGTGTTTGTGTCTGTGCCCTGGTAGTGCTCTGTACCTGCCTGCCCATTTCTCACCATTATGGCCAGTGCCCCCCCACCTGGGACACCAGATGTTTGTCACGGCTCTGACAGGACAGTGACCCACACTATAGGCACCCTGTCTATCACAAAGACAGCCCACTTTCAGCAGTGCTGGTCTGGGGGTCTGCAGGTCTGTGTTGTGCTTCTCGTTGCCTCAGCTGTGAAATACTCGGCACTGGTTCAGATGAGGTTTAAAGTAACTGCTCCTGTGACAGAACCAGACGACACGGAGGTTTACTGGACTGCGCAGACTGCACAAGCACGACAGCATCACAAGTGTTCTGGGAAATGGAAAAGTGTTTATTGTCTTGGTCCAAATATGTGCCCCTCTTAAACTATATTATATATTATAGTACAATGCACTAGTTAGAGCTCATCTGGATACTGTGGACAGTTCTGGCCTCCACACTTCAAGAAAGATATCGCGAGGCAGTTCAGAGGAGAGCAACCAGACTTATTTATATATTTAAAAACAAATACATAAAATCCAACCCAGGGATCTGGGACTCGGGTCCTGGAGGAGTTCTGGTTTTATCAGAAAGACACACAGCATTGTTAAAGGTCTTTTGCACTTCATTGCGTATATATCCTTGTGATTCCAAGCACATTAAGCTGTATATGTTGCAGCCTGTAGGGAAGTGTGGAAATGAGCCCGAGCTCGTCCACTAATGAGTGCTGGGATGGACACAGCCGGCGCCGGGCCCTGGTTCCAGAGTCCTGCCACACGGGTGTGCCGGCCCAGGACACACGCAGACAGACTGTCACGATGAGCAGGCACAGTTCCCCCCTCTGGAAATACAGTCATACGTGTTGTGATCGTGCTGACGGTCATCAGCAGTGCTGCCACAGGTACCAGCTCTCTCTCCAAAAGTGCACAAATGAAAGGATAAAGAACATTTAGGTTAAGAGCACTGCTGTGGTTTTATTTTATTTGTATATTAATTACCTTACTTTTCAAACGAAATGGGAGACTTAATTAAAAGGGAGCTGCCGAATGCAGCGCTATTGAAGAGGAAACAGCAGGCCGTACTGACGGTGTTGGGGGCCCTCTTCTGGTGCAAACGGGACATCGCAGGCCAGTGAGAGCTGCGCAACCTGCGAGCAGTGAGAGCTGCACAACCTGCGAGCAGTGAGAGAGTAGTGAGAGAGTAATGAGAGAGCAGTGAGAGGTGTGCAACCTGCGAGTAGTGAGAGAGTAGTGAGAGAGCTGTGCAACCTGCGAGCAGTGAGAGAGTAGTGAGAGAGCTGTGCAACCTGCGAGCAGTGAGAGAGTAGTGAGAGAGTAATGAGAGAGCAGTGAGAGGTGTGCAACCTGCGAGTAGTGAGAGAGTAGTGAGAGAGCTGTGCAACCTGCGAGCAGTGAGAGAGCAGTGAGAGCAGCCCGCTGCCTGGCGCACAGTCACCGCAGACCTGAGGAGTTATAATACCAGTAAGAAGAAGAAGAATGTGGAATAAAATAGCTCTATATGGGGCATTAGGACAGTTTATTATTATGACTATGATTATTAATGGTGTTATAGAAATACACAGCAAATTACTGCGGCGCCTCAATGTGGGGGGCGTCAGCAGGGGGCGGATGGACGCTATATGAGATCTCACTGACTGCTGATTGGCTGTCGACCTCATGATTGACAGCTTGCCCACCTATCGACTGCAAGACGAGGACGTTCTGCCATTGTCTTCGGTTGGATTTATTTTAGTGTGTTCTTTGATTATTATAAAAAATCATGATTGACTGACACTGCACAAACACCGTTTCTAAGTGTCATGCTGCATATTGTTTAGTATACACGGAGAACTGTGGCTTCTTGATTTCGTGATTTTCCGACAGGAATAATATTAAACATTTTCATCTTCATCATCATCCTCCTCCTCCTGTTCCTGCAAGAGCGCAAGACTCCACGCACGAGCCTCGGCGTGGCACGTCACGCACGTCACGCACGGCACGCGTTCTGGCTGCGCGGCTCAGGCTGCGCGTCGGCTGCCGATGCTGTGGCTTTAAGGAGAGTCTGTCATGGGCGCCGGGGCCTAGCGAGCGGACACCCAGCGAGCAGGTACACCCGGGCCGGGCCGGCGGGACCCGTCCTCTCCCTGCGGGTCGGGTGGTTCGCTGTCGGGCTTTTAACGGAGAGCGGCGGGGCTGCTGTATCCGCATGCGTGGCGACGGGACGCAGCTGTTAATGCGGTTTAAACGGTGTATTCAACAGCAACAACAAGAGCGCAGGCGCGTCGAGCGGATCTGTCACAGGACAGTGCTGTGCCATTGGGACCCGTGTTTATCTGTGTCACAGGACAGTGCTGGTGCATTAGGACCCGTGTTTATCTGTGTCACAGGACAGTGCTGTGCCATTGGGACCCGTGTTTATCTGTGTCACAGGACAGTGCTGTGCCATTGGGACCCGTGTTTATCTGTGTCACAGGACAGTGCTGTGCCATTGGGACCCGTGTTTATCTGTGTCACAGGACAGTGCTGGTGCATTAGGACCCGTGTTTATCTGTGTCACAGGACAGTGCTGTGCCATTGGGACCCGTGTTTATCTGTGTCACAGGACAGTGCTGTGCCATTGGGACCCGTGTTTATCTGTGTCACAGGACAGTGCTGGTCCATTAGGACCCGTGTTACAGTGGTGCTCGGTAAACGGGTCTGTGTGTGTTTTAGGAAATCCCACTGAGCCCGTGCAGGCAGGACATTGTTTCTCCTCAGTTAAGGGTTGTGTTAGTGGTGTCATTTATGTGTGTGTGTGTCTGTCTGTCATATTCCTGTTATTCAGGATATTTTGTTGTGGTCGCCGGACGGCTCTGGCCTGAGGGGACAGCTCTGGCCTGAGGGGACAGCTCTGTGCTCATTGGTCGGCGCTGCATGGGATATCATGGCACCATATCACAGTTGTTTATGTGTATGTAAACACACAGTGACGACACTAGGGTTTGAAAGTCGGACCTGGATCCCGATCTCTGCTGTGTTTAGAAAGGCAGCCCGATGATGGACATTGCAAATGAAATGGTAGATTAAACAAACGTGTCAGGTGAGCTTGTC